>NC_056575.1:34724650-34839893 GCF_018340385.1 Cyprinus carpio | reverse complement strand
AATAGAGCCAAAGGTAAGTATTTGTGGCTGGAGTGGAGGATGTGCGTTAGAGTGGATGAGGTTCCGGGAAAACACGAACATCCAACGCAGACACCACCTGAAGCCAAACAAACAGAGTAGTGACCTTAAACAACGATCTCACAAACACAAGACGTGAGACAAGCCAATATATAGGGAATGAGTAATGAGTGACAGCTGCTGCTGATGACAATTAACGGAGACGCCCACAAACTAATCAGTGCAGACGCGAAACACACAGACTTCACCACAAAGTGCAAACACCCAGAGATCACGGTTTACCAACCGTGACAGTCACGCCAGATATCATGCACAATATTTTAGATGTTGTTGGCCCACTAGAGGTGAAACTAGTGCTGTCAGAACTTATAGCTGAAGGCCACATTACCCTTGATACTCTCAACTATAGGCTCACAAGCTTTGATTATGGTTTCGTTGATAGGTGCAATAAACCATCAGTCCTGTCAAGCCAAGAACTTAAAAACCCCCAGCACCACCACGCGCCAAAACTGCAGCACAAATGTGGTGCCTATTACGATTTCTTCCTCTTCTGGTAGGTGACTTAATACCACATGACAAAAAGCATTGGGAATTGCTGCTTCTACTGTTGTCTTGCATGGAAATGATATTTTCCCCGTCCATGACTCCAGAGGCCACAATATATCTCAGATGTCTTATTCAAGACCACCATACACTCTTCCAAGAGTTGTTTCCCTCATTTGCATTTAAAGCCTAAACACCATTTTATGGTTCATTATCCATCTACATTCAGAAAAATAGGCCCCCTAGTCAACTTTTGGACAATGAGATTTGAAGCTAAAAATAGCTTTTTTAAAAGACTAAGCCATGTAAATTCATTGGGTTAAAATAACCCACAGATGGGAAGGTGCTATACCAACCCATAGTTGGGTTACTGGTTGGGTTATTTTTAACCCAACATTTATTAGTGTGAAACAATTCTTTCCATTATTTTACTGAGAATTGGTAATAAACTTATTGGTCTACTGTTTGGCCCAGAGAAAGGCATTTTCTTATTTTTCGGTATTGGTACAACTTAACATATTTCCATGCTTGTAGACATATATTATCCGTAAAACACAAATTAATTATATGAGCAATAATAGGAGCAATGATTGAGACTATTGGCTTCAGCAACTTATGGAGAAAGGAAATCAACGCCAGGTGGTTTTGTTTTTACAATTCATCAGAAGTAATTCCACTTTAGAACCACTGACACTCTTAAATTTAAAAAGCTATCATGTTTTACCTTCCACCATTTTATATTTATTAATATATTTGATAAATCTGTCTTGTATGGCTGTGTAGTATTTTTAGGTTTATTTGTTTTTATTTATGAAATAAATCATTAAGACGATTCGCTATATCACTTGATTTAAGTAAATAAATTCACCTTCCATTAGTCTAAATAAGCTGGAGTTTTGATTTATTATTTCCTCTTAATATATTATTTTAGTGTATTCCATAATTGTTTACTATCGTGTTTTTATTTCTATAATTTTCTTAGTATAGTACAATTTCTTTTTCTTCTTATTACCTTAGTTACAAAAATTTCTAAGTTTACAATATACTTGCCAGTCTGATTTAAATTTGGATATAAATTGCTGCTTGTTCTCTCTCTCTTTCATAAAATCTTTTAAATTCTTGATCCAACCACGGAGTGTTGACATTTCGAACAGTAACTTTTTTATTGGTGCATGGTTTTCTACAATAGTAGCATTAAGGTTTATCAAAAAGCTGAAAAATGCCTTCTCTGGATCTTTCTGTAGAATTACCTCTGACCCATTTTGTATTTTCTAACATCATCTTCATATTGTAAAGTACCATGTTTAGCCTTAAATCCAAATAAGCGTGATTGTCTGTAGAATTTATAAACACCTTTAACCTATCCAGTAAGATTTTTTCCAACACTTTAGACAGGATACTAGCGAAAGCTATAGGTCTATAATTATCCAAGTTATCTACCATTCCAGCTTTGTTCTTAATAACTGGCACTAACAGAACAGACAACACTGAGTCTGGTAACACACCATGAATCAGTAGGCCAGTAAAACAGACAACTAATAAAGGGGCTATCCTCTTACTTCCGTATTTAAGATAGTCAGCAGAAATATTATCTAGGCCACTAGCTTTATTTTGAGGCAATTTACTTATAGCATGATCCACCTCACGTGACATGATCACTATTGGATCATTAACCTGAATATCATCCACATTATACAATTCATTTTGGATGCAATTAAAAAGACTGTCTCCATAATTCTGCAATATTATCTGAAACTCCATCCAAGGTAGAAGGAAGAGATACTCTGCATCTATTAAAAGTTGTGACATCTTTCCAAAACTCAGTGATATTATGATTTAAACAGCTTCATAGCCATAGAATCAGTCCTTAAGGTTTGCTCATTTTTACAGATAAAACGAATAGCATACTTATATCTTGCATTTGTAGACTTCTTATACTCAAGCTCAGGCCCTTGCCTGAGTCTACCTGCTATAACCCGTAATTTAAAAGCTACCCGGGCTTCATCCTGATATTCAGCTACGTATTTTTCTCTTCTTTGTTTCTGTGTATGTATAGACAATAAATTGTTGTAGGACACTGTAAAACTGAAGAATACAATAGGTGCCTTCTCATCTTTGGAGCTTGGCCTGAACAATAATTAGTATGGTGGCACAGTGGCAATGTAGCACTGTTGCCTCACAGCAAGAAGGTCCTTAGTTTGATTCAGCAGGTTTTTCTGTGTGGAGTTTGTATGTTCTCGCCCCATGCCTGTGTGGGGTTCCTCTGGGGTGCTCTTGATTTCCTCCACAATCCTCCACAAGACCTGCAGCATAATGTAGAAATAATTGTAGAAACTCAATTGTCTGAAGGTGTAAGTCTGTCTGGCCTTCAGTCCACCAACTAACCATCTATCCATCACGGGTGTTTCCCTGCCTGTGACATGAGAAGCTAGGTTAGGTTAGGTGACCCTAAAAAGCATAAAGAGGTTTGCATTATGAATGGATAATTAGAATGGCAGATTACAATAGTGATGGTTTGCATTAGGCAAGCACCACTAATGAAAAATTCTGATAAATGTTTTCTCCTGCTTAGTCCCTTCATGGGAAGAAAAAGCTGTACTGTCATTTGAAATGTCTTGTTTCCTAACCACAATGACTGCAGTCTGGACTGGAAGGTCTTAAGTTCATAGGCCAAACTAGTGGTTTCAAAATGGTACATTTCCGCTCTTTGTTACAAGGTTGAGCAAGTGAGCAAGTCATGCTGATGTTACACAAACAATATCTGCCCAGACAACCCCACTAAGAATGAGATGTTTGAAGACTGTTTTGTTTTAAAAAAAATTTAAGAACAGCAAAAAGGGCACATGTCTGCAATTTTTGTAAGGCTCTGGCCCTTAAACTATTTGTTCACTTTGCTGGAATTTAATAATAATAATAATAATAATAATAATAATAATAATATAATATATATATATATATATATATATATATATTATATATATATATACATACATACATACATACATAATATATATATATATATATATATATATATATATATATATATATTATATATAACAGTACAGACCAAAAGTTTGGAAACATTTGAACTATTTTTAATGTTTTTGAAAGAAGTCTCTCTCTGCTCAATCAAGCCTGCATTTATTTGATCAAAAATACAGAAAAAAAAAACAGTAATATTGTGAAATATTATTACAACTTAAAATAATAGTTTTCTATTTGAATATACTTAAAAAAAAAAAATATTCCTGTGATGCAAAGCTGAATTTTCAGCATCATTACTCCAGTCTTCAGTGTCACATGTAACATCCAGTCTATCACATGATCATTTAGAAATCACTCTAATATTCTGATTTATTATGAGTGTTGGAAACAGTTTTCTGCGGTCTAATATATTTGATGAATAATAGGTTAAAAAGAAACTGCATTTATTCAAAAAAAAAAAAAAATTCTAATAATATATATTCTAATAATATATTTTCTTTACTATCACTTTTTATCAATTTAACACATCCTTGCTGAATATAAGTATTGATTTTATTAAAAAAAAAGAAAGAAAAAAAAAAAATTACTGACCCGCAAATTACTGACCAGTAGTGTATATTGTTATTACAAAATATTTATATTTTAAAAACATAGCTTCTTTTTTTTTTATTTTTTACTTTTTATTCATCAAAGTATCCTAAAAAAGTAACACATGTTCTGAAAAAATATTAAGCAGCAGAACTGTTTCCAACTTTGATAATGAATCATCATATTAGAATGATTTCTAAAGGATCATGTGATAATGATCCTAAAAATTCAGCTTTGCATCACAGAAATAAATGATAATTTAAAGTATAATACATTTAAAAACAATTATTTTAAATTGTAATAATATTTTCACAATATTACTGTTTTTTCTGTATTTTTGATCAAATAAATGCAGGCTTGATGAGCAGAAGAAACTTCTTTCAAAAACATTAAAATAGTAATGTTTCCAACTTTTGACCTGTACTGTATTTATATATATAATATGAGTCAATATGTACAGTGTTGACCCTTGTTCCTCATAACCTCTGTAATTCGCTCTGGCATGCTGGATATTAGCTTCTGGGTCAAATCCTGGAGTTGCCTGGCCACAGATCCAAAATATTAGTTCTCAGAGTTTATCACAATTAGTGTTCTTCTGCTTGTCCACTCGCCTTTTGAGGACTGACCACAGGTTCTCTATGGGATTGAGATCTGGGGAGTTGCCTTGCCACTGATCCAAAATGTCATGTAATGATCTTCGAGCCACTTTTTTTATCACTCTTGCTTTGTGACATGGTGCTCCATCATGCTGGAAAATGCATGGAATCATCACCAAATTGCTCATGGATCGTTGGAAGAAGTCCCTCTTGCAGGATGTTTTGATATCATTCTTTTATTCATGGCAGTGTTTTTTTGGGCAGAATTATGAGAGAACCCACTCCCTTGGTTGAAAAGCAACCCCACACATGGATGCTCTCTGGATGCTTCACTGTTGGCACATCACAGGACTTCGCTTGTTGGCAGCGTTCACCTTTTCTTCTCTGAACAATTGATTTTCCAGATGTCCCAAACAGTCAGAAGGGAGCTTCAGAGAAAATAACTCTGCACTAGTCTTCTGCTGACAAAGAAGTGGCTTCTTTGCTGTCCTTCTTGACACCAGGCCGTTGTCCAAAAGTCTTGGCCTCACTGTGCATGCAGATGCTCTCACACCAGCCTGCTGCCATTCCTGAGCAAGCTCTGCACTGCTGGAGACTCGATTCTGTAGCTGACTCCTCAGGAGGAGACGTCCTGGAGACTTCTTCACTGCAGTGAACCTCTCCTTGAAGTTCTTGATGATCCGGTAAATGGCTCTTTCCAGGTGCAATATTCTTTGTAGCAATTTCCTTGCTTGTGAGGCCATTTTGATGCAAAGCGATGATGGCTGCACACGTTTCTTTGTGGGAGAACACAATTATTTGAAGTGCTTGTTCCCTCCTTTTATAGCAATCAGTCTGCTCTTACAATCTGATTAGTATGATAGTGATTAACCTGACTAGTACTCATTCACACTTTCACATGTGCTGCTGATATGATTGATCAGTTAATGTTAGCTGCTCATTTTGTGTCAGGATCAAAAAAACAGTGATTTTTCTTTTTTTGTCAAATGTTTTGTCAAATGGCAATTATTTATAATGCATCTGATCACTCTACACAATAATCTAGAAACAATGTGAATGAACACCACAACAGCTTAAGCAGCAAACTTTGCAGAACACAAAATTTATGTTACTGCCAAAACTTTGGGCCACGACTGTACAAATCAAAAGAAGTTAGAAAAGAAGTATGCAGAAGAACGTGCAACTCAAGGGGGTTACAGCAGTACTTATTTTTATTAATAGTAATAATAACCAAAACAATTATTTTGTTTTATTATAACAATAAAAATGTTATGATTACAATAATCCTATCATACTGTATAATAAAAGTGATTATACTACGGGGCGTTGAATGCTTGAATCTGATTGGCTGACGAACATTCTGAGGTGTGCAATTATTTTCTGGGAAACGCACGGCGAACATAGTTCCAGGCAGCTCTCTTGACCGCATTACAGTTCCATATCACTTCGCATATAGTAAAGCTGTAATAACGGTCACGCAGTTTGCACAAAAAGGTGTTGTCAGCGCTGCCCTGACGGTTTGATCAGCTAGCCTATACAGTGTAGCAACTTAAAGGCTATACATGACATTTCTCACTAGCGATGTAATAACAGCGCCTTTTAGAAATGCTGCAGCAGAAGAGTGTTTAGAGACGCACAGAGGTATGTTAGCCTAATTCACACAATCTCTCTTTCTCTGCACTGTTAAATGAAGACAATATTAATTATTATTATTATATACTGACCTTCTATGTAAAATACAATACGATTATTGCAACAGTAACCATTTTTAATGATTTGTTTAATTAATATAATTAAAACAAAGTAAAATTAATATTGTGTTAATAATAATAGTAATAACACTTTTTTGGTTTTGTTTTCAACAGTTTTAAAAACGCCTCTCATTACAAATGTGGGAAGATGGTTTCTGGAGTAAATCAGCTGAGGGTCTGTGACAGTGAGACTGTAGCTGTTGAGATATTTTTTTTTTTTTGGTCTGTCCCTATGTACTTCATTTATAAATGTATTTGTATTATGCAGATTCTTAATTAACACTATATACAAGGCAAATATGTGAAAACAACCTGCTCCCCCCCCCCCCCTTTTTAAATCTCCAGTAATAAATTAATGAAGTTATGCAAATAACCAGAACATCACCTTATCCCTACCCAACACAAATGGTCCCATACAAACTGAGGGGGAGACAGAAAATAAATAAATAAATAAATAAATAAAATGAATGAACAGAATCTCTAATGGCGTGTTTAAATTTTTCCACATTTAGAAAAGACACCAAGTCCTTCAACCAAGAAAATTAGCAGGAGGGCATGAGGATTTCCAGTGTAGCAGTATCTGTCTTCTGGCAAAAACAGTAATACCAGCATGACGCTTATTATTTAAACCATCAACAGAGGATACTCCAAAAAATGCAATTATTGGACAGGGTTTCACAGAAACATTAAGAGCTTCTGACAACGTGTCAAAGAAAGAAAACCAGAGAGAATTCAATTTAGGACAGGTTTAAAATGTACGAGTATGATCTGCTGGGGACACTGAGCATCTATTGCACCTGTCATCTTCTGTTAAAGAAAGTTTTTACAATTTTGCTTTGGTGAAATGAATTCTGTGAACAACTTTAAACTGAACAAGACTCAAACGAGCACAAATACCGACAGTTCATTTTAGCCAAAACATTATTCCACAGCTCCTCATCTAGTCGCAGTCCTGCGAAAATTGAAGCTGGTCATAAAAAGAGGCAATGCAGTTTTGAAATTTTAGGTTTCAGAAGGTTAATCTCCTATGGTTTAAAACACATATACATGATAATCAGAACCAAAACAGATGTTTTTAGCAGGTCAGAGCTTTGCAGCTCTATTCTGGAAAAAGGGGCGGGGAACAGCAGCTCATTTGCATTTAAAGACACAGGCCCGAAAAACAGCGTGTTTCTGCTTCCACTCAAAGCATTTGATATAATAAATGATCTGTGGAGTATTTTGAGCTGGAACTTTACAGACACATTCTGGGGACACTAGAGACTTATATTACATATTGTAAAAAGGGACATAATAAGTCTCCTTTAATACGGTCCATTAATTTTGTAAAATATTCTTTGTGCAATGACTTGAATGAGTTTGAGATATGAACTCCTAAGTAACGACAGTAAAAGACATGTGAACATTGAGAAAACATGTGAAAAGGGAAGCATAGCTGGGGGAATTTGTTTTCCCAACTCATTTATGGGGAAACACACTTTTAACCAGGTTCAACCTGTATCCTGAAACAGAGCCAAACTCATTCAACAGACACATTATGTTATCCATACAGTTAAGAGGATCTAAAACATATATCAATAGATCATCTGCATACAATGAGACACAATGTTCCCTTCAGTTGTAGAGATTTTATAAACACACGTCGATCAGGTTGTTTGAAGTCACTGAGAACAATGTTTTCAGATTTGCAAACTTGTAGATTTATTTTTTCCCACAAACACAACAGTCACATCTTCTCAAACTCTTCACTGCAGGAGCACAAATCCTGTTCTGTGAATCAGAAATGAAGAAACTCATTCAATGAATATAGAGCAAAACATTCACACAAAATCTTGGATATTTTTCTTGCACAACAGTCCATAACTACCACTGTTTTTTCATTTGCAAATGACAAGTGCTCTCACTCTTACACCTCATATCTGTGTGAAATGTGGAGTAAAAGTGATTTGTTATATATGTTTGATATATATATTCTCTTCTGCTTTACCTTCTAGAGAAATGACAGATCAGGATGAATAACATAAATATTGCAGCTAATGTAAGATTTCACTTAAGAGAATTTACCCATGGTTGGATAGTAATTTTTACAAGAATACCATAGTAAAGTCCAGGGATGTCAGAGTTTGCAGTAGGGGAAAACCGGGGCGAAAGTAATGTGGGAAGAAAGTAACAAAGCGATTATCTCAGAGACCTGATTACATTTGCATTCCAAGCTATGACACCACGTTCAGCATGCAACCCTTTACGGAGCTGCCAAATATCACGTAATTTCATCATCGCTTCCTGCGTTTAGGACGGAAAGCAGTTTTCAAGTACTGTAAGTACATTACTGAAGCTGTATTTTTTTAGTGCTGTAACACATCCTAAAGTTTGCCTCATCAGAATTTTTCAGTAAAAAAGTAAATCAGGTTTAAATGTCAGGAGTTCCTTTCGGAACGGAAATAACACTTCTTACTTTCGTCCCGCTGCTAATGTGGTGACTTTCTGGGTGTTGCAGCATTTATTAAAACATGTTTATGTCATATTATACCAACAGAATATGCCAAGAGTTAGGGTCAGAAAGACAGACAGAGGCTAGATCAGAGATATTTATGAGAGGGGGTTTCTGGACATATCTGTCAGGAACATCAGTCCCAGGGCAGCTGCTAAGTCGCATGGCATATGTCACGTCACTTTGCTCAGATACTGCAGGAGGAGGGCAGAGACCAGTAGGGAGAAGACTAGACACACCAGGGTACAGATCACATTCTAAATTCTTCTCTGTGGACCAAGAGAGGAAACTGCGGGCTTATATTAAGAGGGCAGCAGATATTTATTTTGGCCTGTCTCCTCAGAAAAAGCAAAAACACTCAACACGCAGCTCACTCACAAATGTGAGATTTGTGTATTCTTTAAATATATTTTTTCATTTTTATCCTAATTAAATTTTAAGACAGTTTTTGTCCTATCTTTCTTGTCTAATTGTTTCATTTTCCACTGTCCTCTGAAGCTGCTGCAACATGTAAAAATCCCCAGTGCAGGATCAGTAAAGTCTTATTTTATCTTAATCATGTTATAAACAATCCCATCTAACAATTTTTTTATGGTTTAGGTGCGTACATTTGCATATGAATTGGCCGGCATATATGGCTGCAAATATCCAGATGGATGGGATGCCACCAAGTTGGCGGGAAAGGACTGGCTCACCTTCTTCCTTGAACGCAACAAGACATTGTCTATACGCTGACCTCAAACTACCAGCATGTCCCGTTCCACAAGCTTCAATAAAACAAATGTGACTGCTTTTTATAACAACCTGCAGACAGTTCTTGCCTGCTACCTTTTTTGAAGCAAAGGGACATTTGGAACGTGGATGAAACAGGTAAAGTTTACAATTTGTGATTCAGTGGTTTAAAATACACAAGACAAATTCATTGCTATATAAAATGTAATGAAAAATATAAACTATAGACCTTGATATACATACATACTGTAGCCTATACAGATAAATATATACATATTATAAAACTATGAGGTGAATAAATATGTAATTATATAAAAACACTACACACACACCTAGCTAAAATAAATACATATACAAATACATAAATTAATTAATAAATAAAAACAGATATTCGGTTGTTAATTGGTGACGTAAGAAGTGATGTTTCCGGGTCCAAGCCTCAACTTGCTTCACTTGAGAATACTACCTCAGCAGCCGTTTATGAGTCATTGTTTATTTATATTAAACATTTAAGCTAAACGTTTTCAAATTTTTAAAGTGTACACTACAGTCTCCATGTTCACAGCGTCCCAAACACAAATAATTTTTATATTTATTTATTTATATTTATATTTTCATTGTCTGGCTATCTGGATTTTGTGGTAGTATTAATTCACATCGTGAGTGATTTTTTTTGGTATATTATATCACATTGTGAGTGTATATTAGCACCTTTTGTTGTTTCTCATGGTATCTGATAGAGCCTTTGGCTATAGAAGCGGTGACACGTGACGTCAGACTTAACAAGTGGATAGAGATAATAAAACAATAATGAAAATAAATTTGTAACTACATACAAACACTAACTAAACACATACACACACACATCTAGAGTATAAAAACACCTCCAAATGTTCATGAAGCTTATCAAAGTTTATAATTAATTTCCAGGTACCACGACAGTCCAAGTGCTTGATAAAATAATCGCCACCAAGGGGAAGCACCAGGTCGATGCAGTGACCTCTGGGGAGAGGGGGACATTGATCACCATAGCCCTTGCAGTAAATGCACAAGGCAATTGCATTCCCCCGTACTTCATCTTTCCCAGGAACGGAAGACCCACTTTGTGAGAAATGGTCCCATTGGCTCTGTTGGTTCTGCAAATAGCTGCTCAGGCTGGATGCAGGATACAGACTTTCTTGCCTTTCTGTCCAGACACACACTCGTGTGACCCTGGAGTCGAAGGTGCTTCTCCTCCCCGACAATCATTGGTCACACCTTTCTGTGGCAGCAATTGACTTTTGTCAGTCAAACGGCATAGTCCTACTATTGTTCCCACCCCACTGCTCACAATCGTCTCCATGCCATTGACAGGAGCGTCTTCAGTCCACTGAAGCGATATATAAACACGGCAGCAGATCACGGGACGAGGAGCAAAAGAAGAGGATCCAGAAGACGAATCACTCCCAATCCCAATCGCCGGAGTACTGATCTTCACCTGCACCCAGCAATCACTCACCTGGATAAAGCCATCATCACGCCAGTACTCTGTCATCCGGTCTACCGTTTACTACTCCGACACTGGGTGCCCGACCCATCCTCCTCTAAACTTGCTCTTTCTCTGCCCTCAGATCCCCATTGACGTTCTCCAGGATTCTCCATTGCCTGTCTCCCCATGTCTCAGTCCTCCAGAGCTCTGGGCTTCATCCAATTCAGTGGACTTACCATATCGTTTGTCATACTGCATTCTGGTAAATGAACCTCTTTTGCCACCTGACTCTTCCCGGCACATATAGTGTTGTTTCAAACTTTTTCCACCGTCTTCTGAGAATATGCTATGGTTTTCTCAAAGCCTCTGTCTAAACATTTGTTTCTGCAGCCACACTGATACTTGGGTTTTTCGTGGCTGTTTTGTGTTTGTTTATGGATTATATACTTTAATACTGTTGAAAAAAATGTTTCATAAAATGGAATTGACATTGCCAATAAACAAACAATCTAAACAATTCAAGTTTATGTCGGGTTACTTTTATAAAATTGAAATTTAAATGAAAATGTAATTTAATAATTTTTTGCAAAGATGAAGGACAAAATATGTTTTGCAGTTTACATGGTCAGGTGTATTTAATAAAAAAAAAAGAGTAACAGTAACCAAAATCTAGCTTGTATGTGTGTGTCTTTTGCACCCACCTGTGTGTTACTTTCGTCCCCAAACAGACGGGGTCAAAAGTTACACATTGTACAACTTATGTTCAAAGGTGAATGTATACTATAGTTTGTTTTCCATTTGTACAAAAACCACCCTGTTATTGATAGACACACACTGTGACACTTTATTGGGACCACAGCCAAAAAAAAATATGTCTAAAACATTATCTTTTAAATTAAGTTTTCTGAAAAGTGGTTACTTTCGGCCCTCTGCTCCTCCCCTACAAAGTTATTATGCAAGTTAATATTCTGATCATATTTTTATTCCAAGTACATTTTACCAATTCACATCAATCTCAATAACTACTAATACTTTTATAAGCTTTCTATAATTATTAAGAGCGCTGGAAGTAAAAAAATGTTTTGTACTCAGGTGCGCAAAAAATAAGCATTTTCACTTTTACAGGTTATAAAATGGCAACAAAAAAAAAAAACCAAAACAAAACAAAGCTTTTACTCATCAATTTAAAGTTAAAAATTATTAAATGCCCAGCCGAGAAAGATGCAACACTATAGTAATTGAAAAATTGAGGGTGTGACTTTTGGGCCAATAAAATACTCGATGGTAGCGGGTCACAAAAACAGGTTGAGAAGAGAAAAATTATTAAACTGTATAAGACTTTAGAATTAAGGTGAAGGATTTAAGTTTGAAGCCATCAGGAAACCTTTAGTCTCCAGTAATGCAGCAAAAGTATAAGGTGTCAGATTCTCAGGAGTCTTTGAAACGTGACGTGACATCCAGCCCAGCTATGGTGACCCATACCTCAGAATTCGTGCTCTGCATTTAACCCATCCAAAGTGCACACACACAGCAGCTGAACACACACACACATGAAACACACACCTGGAGCAACCATTTATGTCTGCAGCGCCGGGGGAAAGCAGCTGGGGGGTTCGGTTGCACTTTGCTCAAGGGCAGCTCAGTCGTTGGTTTATTACCGGCCCAATACACACACAAACCCACAAACCTGTAGGTGTTAGGAGTCAAACTCTCTGACCACTAGGCCCACGACTTCACCAAAGCTTGCTAAGGTAAAGTCCTGGACAAATGACCCCACAAACAAGACCGAAAACAAAAGCTGAAGGTGGACAAACACATTAAGACTAATTCGTTAAACGGCATTTATAAAACATAGAGTAGGTTGAGGAATCTTGAAGGACTACCACCACATCCTTCGTACCAATGTTTGAAGATTTGTCTCCAGAATTACTGGCAGTAAGTTTTGGGAGTCATTTTAAGTTTATCTCTTACCCTGACAAGGTCTGTCTTGCTCATTGTTAGCAGCAGCATCACACCACCGACTCCCTCGTCACCGTTGCTGTCATTGACTTGAACTGGTGCTGGAAACCTCAAGAGTCACTCTTAACCTATCTATACCCAATCCATAAAACATTTTAAAAAATCAGTCATTTGTTTATGACACTTCAGCTTCATGGTTAGGATTATTATGGTTTGTAATTTGTAAAATACTGGGATTGTTTTTAATCCTATATATACCATGCATAATACACTTATTTCACACACTGTAGATGTTTTAGTCATGTGCTTATTCTGCCTGATTCAGACCGTTGCAAGACACTTTAATGAATGAAAAAGCCCGTTTCATTAAAATGAACTGTCATGTAAAAACTTACCTTTAATAACAAACAAAATTGACCAGTTCCATCATTCTCAGCTTCAGATGTTCCCATGAGCTTCTCCCAGGCAGATGAGCCTCAAGATGCTTGGGGTGAACACTCACCTGACATTCAAGGTAAAATAGCATTAATTAGTATTTGGTAAGACGAAACAAAAGGACCAATTACTGTACACACCAAGACAGCCTCACATTAGGTATTTCAGCATTTTCTGTACAAATCCAATCAGAGAATGCATTGTTCTGTAGCTGAGACCTTCAAGTTCCAAGCAAGAAAGAACACAGCGTAAGTTGTATGACTCACTTTTGGAAATACTTGTAGCATTTCATCTAGGTGTACATATAGAAATGTGGCTTGTTTAAAGCAAAATGTAAAGCTAAATAAGCTAAAATACAAAGCAGCTGAATGAGTAACTTTTGTAATGTCAATTAAGCTCATTTCAGAGAGAGGCTTCTCTAATGCAGACCGCCAGCTGGAAACTGGGGAAGAAACACCACATCTATCACTCAAGGTAAAAAGCATTAATTAGTATATGGAGGAAATCAAAAACACAATCGCAAAAAATGAGTCATGGCTAACACAAGCTAATACAACATTTTTTTTCCAACTGTTTTCTAAATAGAGAACACTTCCTCCCTGTCCTAAGACAAGCTCTCAAGACCAAAGACCATCAACCACACCAACACGAAAGAATGGCAAAGTGAAAAAAAAAAAAAAACTCTGATTTAATTTCAGTCATACTGGGGTTACTCACGAAAAGGGTCATATGAAATTCTTTTTTAAAGATCAGTATTTTGTGTATTTGGTGTAAACAGAATATGTTGCAATGCTTTAAATATGCCAAAAAACATTATTTTTCAAATTACTGTAACATTATTGTAGGTCCTCTATGCCCCGCCTTTTGGGGTATTAAAAAAATTTAGCAAATACAACTCATTTGAAGAGCACAGATGCGTCTGAAAGGAAAACTCCTACAAATGCATGTTCAGTAAGGTTAAACACAAAAACAACTGTGTCCACGTCTTTTCAGCACTAATTCTTTACTGCGTCTCTTTAGTAAATCCTGACAGTACTATTTTAAAACCAAAAGAAGGTTTGTGCTGGCGCAAGCTGTTAGTAAATCTAGCCCATGGTGTATCAGTGTCATGCACTGTCATGGTAGCAAATACAACTTACCAGCTTCACCTTTCTTAACTCCAGCTGTTCCAGTGAGCTTGTCCAATGAAAATGAGCAAGAGGATGCTTGGGGTGAACACCCATCTAACTTTCAAGTTAAAAGAACATTCATAAACACATACACTGCAAATTAATAACACTAGGTAACATTAGATTTTCTGTACAATCCATCAGAGAACACAATCTCTGAACAGAGACCCTCAAGTACCCACCAGGCAAGAACAAATAGTAAGTCATTTGTATTTTTTTTGCCTGTTGACAGCAACGTTGCCCTGTGTATCATCAGCCTAAGGCTTTAAGCATGTAGCCATATCTTTAGCAACACGATTTTTATGACGTGTTTTAGTTTTATCACATTTAAATGCTTTTTTGTGCTTGCAGGTGCTTCTGGTGTGAGACGATGGAGCTGCAATCACTAATCAATGTACACGTACGTTAAATTGGAGTGCTAAATAAATTGTAAATTATACATTTTAAAGTTTAATTAAAACACTCTCCCAGATAAACCTACTGTGTTGCAGCTGTTGAGAGGACAATTCTGGAGGCACTTAACGAACTGGACATGAAGATCAATCATCTGACTCCAGTGGTCCAGTCTCTTGCAGCTAACAGTCGTTCCAGTGCTCCAGTGCTGCTGGTGGACAGAGAGGATGATGTCTTTCCTCTCACAACCATGGAGGAACTAGACAAACTGGAAAGACAATTATCAGAAAAAGCAATGATGCAAAAGATGGTAAAAATCATTGACATTTGAAGGTTTAACAGTTGTAGTGAAGTAAATAATGTCTATTATATACCCGGTTTCACAGACCAGGCTTAAGGCTAGTCCCAGACTAAAATGCATGCGTGAGCTGTCTTAACTGAAAATAACAGTGACATTCCTTATAATATCCTCAGTAGATATATTTTAATGTCTCCCCTCGCCCAGTTTTTTAAAGTTTAAAACCAGCAGTTCATTGAACACTTTGTCCATACATCCCTGTCACAGTGAACCACATCATCACAGGGTCATTTTCTTAAAAGTTTAGAGTAAGGAAATTAAACATTACATAATATTGAATGATGTTCTTGTCATGTGGACTAATTAAATAAATGTTATTTTTATTTGTTTTTCCAGTACAAACAATGAGATATTGAATTCATTTTTCAAGATTAGAAATCTAAGAATAATATATATATATATATATATATATATATATATATATATATATTCTATAATATATATATAATTACATACTTTCTATTTATGGTTTCCAAAAAAGGGACATTTTACTTTAAAGAAAACACTACATTTCAAAAATCTGTTTCTTGTTTACTACTCTAATGGTGCACATATTGACCCCTTAAAAGTTTGTAAAACATTGCAACGTCTCCGGGTGGCGGGGCTTAGCTGGAGGCAAAAAGAGGCACGGACGCGATGTTGACAAGCGTAAACTAGCACGTTTTAGGAGGGGTTTATTAAACATGGATGCAGAAGAAGGTTCGGAACTGTCCCGAATATGTAGTCACTGACTCTGCGGGACTGTGACAAAAAAATAATAATAAAAAAGTGGGAGTTAGCATACATTTATCAATTAATTCAGTTGATCACTCAGTTCACTGACCAAACTGGTTATCTGACCAAAATATAATGACGAGTGAATAAACATTACAGTAGCCTAATTTATTTATTTATTTATTTTTAGTTAAGCCTGGTGTAGTTCTTGTATCTTGTTCTCATTGGAAACATTTTAACCAGGTTTGTGGATATTTCCTAGACAACATATGAATTACTTTCGGGTGGTTTGGGGAATTTTGTCAAGGCTTATGTCTAATGTAACCTATAGCTGGGCTAACTATGATTAGCAATGTGGATTATTTTAAGAGACCATTCAAATAATGGCACACACATCTATCGCTGTATGTTTGTTTAAAACATTTAAGCTAGCTATGTGCTGAAGGTTGGGCGACTTTTCACGTATAAAACCATAAACGTGCTGATTCGTACTAGATAAAACCAAACGAGAAGCACCAGTTACATATGCATAGATTATTTTACCTAATATGAAGTGTGCACTGCAAACACGAGCATTATTTATGATCGTCTCTGTCTAGTCTTGTACGCGTATATGCATTCAACCACAATTGTCTTCTTGATTTCTGTGAAGGAATGTCGGCCGGGACCTGGTGAAACTTTAGTTTTTTGAACCAAAAGTGCTGTTCCTTCTATTCTGGCAGCCAAAAACACAACAAGACGACATTTTAAAGTCAAAACCTCAAAGTTTTAGCGCGCCTGCTATGAGTTCTGCCTTATGTTTTTGCCTCCAGCTAGAGCGGTGACGTCACAGTGATGTAGGCGATTGAGGGGTCTATTGGCTGTAATGGGGTGATAAAAGAAAGGCTCCGTTGCCTGAAGAAAAAGGATAATGTTAATGAGGCAACAGCGATTGAACAGGACTTTTATTTTGATCTAGTGGTGTGACGTCATAAGGCTGCGCCGCGCTTCTGCGTCTGTTTCAGCTGAAGAGAGGTTTGTGGTTTTAAAATGTTAGTGTTTTAATTAATACAACGCGTTCAGTATACTTTATGGTTTTTTTATAAGCGCTGTAAAGTTAATTAATTATTATTGAATGTAGTATTGTAAAACTTCACATAACATTAATGAATGTTATTTTGTGTAAATAAAGCGCATGCACGCATTAGTAACAGAAACGGTCTCATTTCGCTCTCTATATAGTGAACCAGTTCATCCTAACCACGAACCCAGACGCTGGGAGTAGTGATGGAGAAACAGAGCTCATCAGAGTCAATCAATGGATTCAGAAAATGATTCTCTGTTTTGAATCATGACTCTGACGACTCACTGCTGTTCGAAACAGTGTGAATGAACAACAAACACAAACAATAGGTTTATTTATTTATTTAAGAAAAGTGAAATCTATTTAATGTTGCACACTAATAATTAAATACTTAATATTTATCATAATTAAATAGTAAGTGTTAATTTTTGTTCTCTTATTTATGTTTGTTATTATTGTTATTTGTTGTTAAGGTTTTGAGTGTTTTTGGCTAATTACTCCATTATCTCTCACTCTGACTGACTTTACCTCACTAGTGTGCTGACTACTGAACTAGGGAGCAGATTGAGACGCACCCAGAGATTTAGTTTGGGTTTATCTATCTGTCTGTTAATTATTCTCATCCTAAACAGGTTAAGTGTCCAAACACACAGAAAAAGTGAGATCCACACGACTCACTGTTATAAAGATGGTGTTTATTAAATAGGAGAGTGAAGAGATGAAGATAGAAGAAACATTCAGAGTCAAACATGAAGATACTGAGACACACTGTTATAAAGATGGCGTTTATTAAAGAGGAGAGTGAAGACGTAAAGATTGAAGAAACATTCAGAGTCAAACATGAAGATACTGAGGAACAAACAGGTTAGTTTTCATTCTCAAAGCTGAACTATTTTGTCCTGTACATTTTTTTTTTCATAATTAATTTGCCATTGGCAGGTGTTTTTATACACTTGATTTATTTTTTTTAAAATATATCATTCAGCTTTTTTTTAAAGGATCAGCTTCATTTATTGCTTCATTTAATTTGTTTCTACAAGTGCTCTTAAAGTGGAAGTGAAGCAGTCAGTCAAGTTTATATTATTTAGTAAATTGATTTAAACTTTAATTAAAAATATAACAAAAGAAAAAAAGGATGTTTTGTTATAGCTTTTGGAGCAAGTGTGCCGCCGTCTTGTAGTACCACCACGTGTGACGTCACGGGGGTTGGTTCACTCCGCTGGCCAGTGAAGTAATATCAGCATTTCTGTGGCATGCATTTTAATAGGAAAGGATGGTGAAAACGAAAAGAAAAACGCATGTGAATATTTCAGACTTTGTGCAAAGACCTTAACTAATCACCTCTTCTGAATGATGGCGCTAGTGCTGCTCTATCATTCTCCCTTGTTTTAAGCCTGGTCAGTTTAAAAATTAA
Source organism: Cyprinus carpio (assembly GCF_018340385.1). Classification (NCBI taxonomy): domain Eukaryota; kingdom Metazoa; phylum Chordata; class Actinopteri; order Cypriniformes; family Cyprinidae; genus Cyprinus; species Cyprinus carpio. The sequence continues at coordinate 34,821,216 of NC_056575.1, read as the reverse complement.
AGTGTTTTAAGCCATTCAAAAGAGATTTCAATGCAGTAATAGCGCGCTGTGACTCGGCTCAGACTGCACGTAAGTACCAAACCGAGTCCTCTTTCTAGTCTGCCTGAGCAAATGCACAGAATATTATGTTAATGGCTGTTTTGAGAGTATACATGCAAACACGATTTGTTTAAGACCCGCTCTTCACCCCAAACCAGAGCTGATTCACGACTTCTTCTACCTGTAACATACTGCTCAGTCCCCTAAAATACATAAACATTATCACTTCTTACGGGCTCAATAGTCATTTCAAGTTTGTCTTCCTCCATTTAAACAAGCATGTGTTCAAAAAGTAAAGAAATGCTTATATTACTTCACTGACCAGCAGAGCGAACCAACCCCATGACGTCACACGCGGTGGTACTGCAAGATGGCGGCCACACTTGCTCCAAAAGCTTCAAAAACATCCTTTTTTCTTTAAATTGGTTACATTAATCATGTTTCAGTATATATTTTAATTAAAATAGAAGACAATTTACACAAAAAAATGTAAACTTGACTGACTGCTTTACTTATACTTAAAAGGGCCATTTTCTACTCTTATATCAGTGCTCTGATTTAAACACTGCATTTAAAGAGATGGCCTGACCACTGATCTATATATGACTGGATCGCTCATCGCGTTCTAAACTGCCAGCATTCACAGTGAAGCCACCGAAGTGTTCGATCTGCCATCTTACTAATCCCTACCGGCCAGAGAGCACCAGTGAGTCGCTCACATTCAAACATTCGCTGTCCTAAAATCACCCGATTTGAAGCAGATCAGTCAAACGGGACTATCTTTTTATGTGTATGTAACCGAATGTTTACTTCAGATGTTATCTGCAGAGCGTTTGCGGTCTTTTGGGGACAGTATAAAACGATATATTTAAACCGTTTAGGTTGTGTGTCTTCTGCTGCAATCTGATGACACAGGTAACGATCCAACACAAAATATATCTTATTTCTTTATTAGAACATAATTATTCAGGAATTATTAAACATGAACGTATTAGTATCAGAAATTGATTTGAATATTTATTAATGGATGACTAATACAATTATGTTGTTAATGTTGCTTTATAATGAAATGAAAAGCTTAACTTACTATCTTGGAAATAAAGCTTTATGTCTTTAAATCCGTAATGTATATAGTCAGTTATTTCTCTGAATAAATTCAGATTTCAGAATGAGCACTTTTTCGTTTGTTTTATATGTTGAGGTCATGTCCGTCTGATGTTTAATCATGTTCATGATGTTCGCTACTGTAATGAACGTAGGTTTTTAATAAGTAGGGGAAATTCCCCAGACATTTAAAAAAATATCCGTTTACATGCCTAGAGTGTTTTTGCATAGTAATAATGTACAGAGATACTAAAGATTTATAAACGCTGACTTGTTAGGTGATGTTTTTCTCATTAAAATCATACAAATTCCTATTAATTCAATAGAAGCGGTTTGTCACACACTAGGGATTACCAATATGGCTGGCGCGCGGCGTAATCACTTTCATGACGTCATGAGCAAGTCCAGTTCTATTATAGATCAGAAGGAGAAACAAGATTTTGATGTTTCGCCAGCCAACAGGAAGTTGTTATAACTCAGGCATACAATGTCTGAATCTGCCCCAAACTTCATGTTTGATAAGAGCCCTGTCCTGAACACACACCTTCTGGCAACAGGAAGTGACATGTTTTATACTGTAACAAACTGTAGAGATGACTTCCACTAACTCAAATATACCATGTTCGATCTCCATCGAACTTCACATGTTTGCTAAAAGTCCTAGATCCTGGCATGAAGACAATCAAGAACTGGCAGCAGGAGGTTTAGCACAAATGCAAAGACTTTGCAGGGCTCCAGCCTGCGACCATTTTTTGCTGATGGCCAGTTACAGAGAGTACTTTTTCTGAGCGACCATCACGTTGTTCACACTCATAAGTGCTGCCATTTCGTTAGCATTTGAGAACAACAGCAAACGAAACGAAAGCAAAAACTGAACCGCGCTAAGTTTCAGCTGCGCAGCGCAGACCATTTATCTGCTCACACTCGACACAAACAAACTTGTCCGAGCTCAAAACAGCTTTAACTCGAAAGCCAAATCGCTAATTTCTGCCTCCATCAGATGCACAGATGCAACAGTGCTGCGAGATCAAGTGAGAGCGTCTGAATTTGCCGCACAATCTTTCATGTTATTTTTAATGGGATGAACAAAATATACTATCACAGTAAACAAACACTTATGTAAAATAAAATAAAAAATACATAAAAACACAAGCAGAGGAGCACTTGTTGGCTTATTAGTCATTCATTTCTAATTTTCTCTAGAAATTTCCTCTCACTTTGAAATGATAAAAGCACTATAAAACTAAAAAAGCTCAAAGATTTGTTCAGACTTTTACACTTTTTTTCCTGCAAACTGAAGTAATAAAAGTCACAAACTTTTCTTTATGACTGCTACTAAATCACACATAATCACCAAAGTTTTCAGTCTTTATTTGCTATGAAGAATAATTACACAAATTTAATAAGAGTGGAATATATATATTTTCTGTATATATTGAAAAGTAGATTTCTGTCGTCGTGTTTGAGGCTTAGATCTTAATAAAAGAATTGTGTATGCATCTTAACTCAAATTAAGTGCTTTTTCATGTCAAATCTGTATAAACAATAAACAAAGAAAAATAAACAAGAAGTTCAACATGAAATATTATTAGTAACTGCACTTATTAATGCAAAACAATACAAATTCTTTAGTATTTGATTAAATGATCTTTATTTTGAATACCCCCACACACCACCCCCAGCGCTACCAAATCTACTCCTGGTGCCACCATCTATAAAACTTAAGGCCCATTCACACCAAGAACGATAACTATAAAGATAATAATATTAGCGCCCACACCAGCGAACGATATCTTCTGTTTATTCACTCGTCTGGCTGCGTCTTAAAATTCTCGAGCTTGTTACAGCAGGATGGATTCTGATTGGCTGTCAATTTTTTTTTTTTTTGTTCATCAGCTCGAAAAAAATCGTTTTGAAAGTGATTCCAACAATATCGTTTATTGTAGGAGACTCCCAAAACAATATTAGGAACCATAAAAATGGCAGAATAGGGGCACTTTAATGAGAGATTAATTGCAAGACAAAACCATTTCAAATATAACATGTCTGTTGTTCTATTTTTAAATGGGCAGTTCGAATGATGAAATAGGATATTATATTCTGATTATTAAATTAAATATTAATTATTCTTATTATTCCAAGCATCGGCTTATGCCATTTTATTGACAGCAGACAATCATGCGACTGGCCATGATTTACAGACGTCCAAAACAATTACCATCTGTATAGGGTTTAAGTTGTTATATATGCAAATTGTCACGGTATTCTGCTGGTGTGCCCTAGATGGCCACCAGAGGACACTGTTTTGTGTGAGCACATGGCTTGTTGTGTGTTTATTGATGCCATGTGCTCTCCTGTTTTATTGTCTGTCCCCTCCCATCTTACCTCATTATTGTTTGAGGTGCTCCACCTGTTTGTCTCCTCATTTATTCTCCTGGTGTCTGCAGTCCTGTGCTGATCCATTGTTTTACGTCAGTGATACTTGTGGTGTGTTTAATGTCTACCCATATTGCTGTTTCCTGCCTTGCAGTGTTGTGCTTTGTTCCAAGCCTGCCTGTCTGTTTTTGCCCCTTGGGGTAGTTTTTGTTTGTTTTGTTTAATTTTATTATTAAAAAGTAAAATTTTTCTCCTGCATTGAGTCCTTGCCTCATAACTCCAGTACCATGACAGAATGGATCAGCCAAATTAGAACTCAGCAGAAAATGGCCAACCTCCCTCTGCCAGCCTCTACAACCAGCAGCCCCCTCTATCAACGTATGGTCCAATTATCGGCATTGAGTTTCCTCTGGCAACAGGGGACTGATCTGAGGGAATTTGCCTTGAAATTCCGGAGTGCTGCAGAGGGGCTGGATTATAATGATTCGGCTCTCAAGGACTTGTTTTCTTATACCTTTGATGAGCCCATCAGTACCTGGAGGAGGTACAGCACTGAACACCTGTCTTTTGGGGGCGTTCGTGAACTAAATAGCCCACAATGGGATTTTTTCTGACATGGCCGCCTATTCAGAGTCTATTCACATGATGGCCACCAGGCCAGCATCTTGTCACAAAATGCCTGCCAGTACAGAGGCTCTTTACAGGATGGCAGCCACTCCTGAGTCTCGTCCCGTCATGGCCGCCACTCCTGAGTCTCGTCCCGTCATGGCTGCCTTTCCAGAGCCTCAACACAAGATGGCTGCCAGTCCGGAACCTCTTCACCGGGTGGGCCCAAGGCTTTTGAGACTAGCTTTCAGTGTGGCGGATCCACCGCTGATCTCTGCCAGAGCAGCTGGTATCTTAAGGGCCTCGGCACTGGTTGTCACTGAATCCAAGAGTGTCTGGGAGCCCTCAGAGTCCGCTTCAGAATCCACTCCATAGGCCGCTTCAGTCTGGGAGCACTCAGAATCCACTCAAGAACCTGCTTCAGTCCGGGAGCCCTCAGTGTCCACTCAAGAAGCCACTCCTGTTCCTGAGTCAGCTCCAGAGCATACTCCTACCTATGAAACCCCACGTGCACCCATGTGGTGGTCTCCAGCTCCACCAGATCCAACATTGTAGTGCTCTCTTTCGTCTATTTGCTGTGGTGGTCATCCGCTCCACCATAGGAAGCTTCGGTCATGCCTGCTCTGCTGTGGTGGTCTTCTGCACCACCGTGGAGATCTTCAGCTTCTCCGAGAAGTTCTGGTGGGTTTGAGCACCACATGCTCCACCCTGGTGGGCTTCAGCTCTGCATTCTCCGCCCTAGTGGGCCTACGCTCCACCCTTGCTTACTGCTCTGCTGGATCTTTCTGGTCTACCTCTGGCTTTAGGCCTTCTGCCACACAGGCCTGACCCAACGTACCTCCCCCTAGTCCACCTCCATTCCACCTCCCTCCTGGATTCCTTTTTATTTTGATGGAGCGTCTGGGGGGAGGGTTGTTCTTCATGGTTTTCTGCTAATTACATAATTACACCACTCATCTAATAGAACTAGAAGGGAGATGTAGCCACAATCAGATGGCAAAAGTAGGTCATGTAACTACAATAAGCAGTTTGGTATTTCCAGAAGAGGCCTGTGCCTGTGCAATAGGGTGACCATTCGTCGTCTTTTTCCCATACATGTACTCTTTTCGGACCTAAAAGAAAATGTGTCCAGCCATGATTTCTAAATTGCCCAAAATGTCCGGGTTTCGCCATTCATTGTGAGTTTTTGCATTGCTTTGACCTTTCTCTTTAGCTCCCTGCCTTCTTGCATGCCACTACTGGTAAGTCATGTACACAAACAGTGGTCAAACTGCATCTCAATCATCTCTAATTTTTATTTGTCTTTTCTCACCTTAGACCTGATGGTGCTGAAAGAGGAGAGTCAAGAACTGATTGAAATGGAAGATAAATATCAATATAAGAATCAACACGATTTTACAACTGGAGAAACACCTTTGAGTTGCTCACAGACTGAAATAAGTTCCTCAAGAAAAATGGATCAAAAGACAGGAAGTAGTAGTTATTTCACCTGCCAACAGTGTGGAAAGTGTATAAGTAAAAAAGGAGGTATTAAAAGACATATGAGAACTCACATAGGAGAGAAGCCTTATGCCTGCCAACAGTGTGGAAAACATTTCAGTAAAAAAGAAGCTATTAAAACACACATGAGAATTCACGCCTGCCATCAGTGTGGCACATGTCCTCAGTGTGGAAAGAGTTTCAGTCCAAAAAGTAACTCTTAAAAGCCACATTAGAATTCACACTGGAGAGAGGCCTTTCATATGCCCTCAGTGTGGAAAGAGTTTCACTCATTCTGGAAACCTTGGATACCACATGAGTGTTCACACTGGAGAGAAGCCTTATTCCTGCCAACAGTGTGGAAGAAATTTCAACCGGAAAAGTAGTCTTAATTGCCATATGACAGTTCACAGTGGAGAGAGTCTATTCACCTGCCAACAGTGTGGAATAAGTTTCAGTCAAAAAGGAAGCTTTAACCAACACATGAGAATTCACAATGGAGAGCAGCCTTACACCTGCCAACAGTGTGGAAATAGTTTTGATCAACATGAAAAGTCCATATGAGAACTCATAGAGAGAAACCCTACATATGCCCTCTGTGTGGAAAGAGTCTCAGTCAAAAACAACACTTTGAAAACCACATGAGAATTCACTCTGAAGATCAACCCTACACATGCACTCAGTGCGGAAAGAGTTTCAATTACAAACGACACTTTGAAGACCACATAAGAATTCACACAGGAGAGAAGCCTTTCATCTGCCAACAATGTGGAAAATGTTTTAATCTAAAGGGAAGCCTTAATAGGCACATGAGACTTCACACAGGAGAGAAGCCGTTTACATGTGGACACTGCGGAAAGAGTTTAAAAAATAAAGCAGCACTTAAGTACCACATGAGTTTTCACATGTAAGAGAACAGTTTTTTATGTAATCTGTCGAATTGTGGAAATTTTCACAGACAGGAAACATTCTTAAGAATCATGTTATAACACCAGAGAGCAGGATGATTGGATCACAAATATAGTCTCCGAATCTCTTTTGTCCACTTTCGACCACTATGTCCCCATTTTTCATGGGTGGGGGGGTCAATAGGCAGATAAATGCATTTTTTTTTTCTCAAGTTTTTTTTCTGATCTTTTGATCAAATGGATTAACACATTCACACAATTTACACACAAACGTAAAATGAAACAATGGACAAAGATAAGGAGAGCAGCAGCTTTCAACAAAACCACACCTGACGCTGTGGATGCATGTTAGAAGTGAGGATTGGTGGAGAACTTTGTGCTTTGTACATTTTTCATCTTCAAACCAAACTTACAACTTCAGCTGACAAAGTTGTCATCCCATCTGGAAAGATGCTTCCCATTGTGTTTATGCATTAGATCTGTGGACGGAGAGTAGGCAGTATTTTGTGGCTGTTAGAATAAATTTGATCACATGAGTGTTTATACTACAAAAGTAATCGGGTTTTCTGTTGATTTGTGCTACCATGTCAGATTTTGCTACCTCCCATTAAAACAGTAGATAGTACAATTCAACAACGAAAAATGCTATTTGTCAAAAAATGTTTTATATTAATGTGTACATTTACCCATTACAGTAATGCAAATACAGTAATTGTTGTTCAGCTTGAGAAAAGGATGCAATATGGATGTGCGCATGCGCTGTAAGCCCTGGTAGGTCAATCTGACAGGTAGAATACAATATCAGGAAACCGGTCAAATGTGTTTTCCACTACCTCTTTAAGTGGTCGAAAGTGGACAAGCTCAACACGTTGCAACTGTCATTAGAAATCTCTATTTACGATCAGATCTTAATTGCAGGTGTAAACTTGGTTAATATGTAGATATGTGCTGTTGTGAATGTTTTTATTTCATTACCATGTAAATATGTACTGAATGTTTTCATTCCTTTAACATGTAGGTGTTGCATGTTTTCATTTCATTAAAGTAAATGAAGAGATCAAATAGAATTTGTGAAAGTATCTGAATTGTTAACTCTGTTATATGTTTTTAGAGGTGGGCGATATCTCGATATTTAAAATATATCGAGATATTTTGTAAACACGATATGGATTTTGACATATCGTATATATCGATATATTGTTTCCATTTAATTCTGATTCCGCCACTTTGCTTGTTTGTCTTCTCTGTGCTGTGCTCGCCCCCGCCTCCTTGATTTTGTTCCCCCTCCCCTCGCGTTGAACATGGCGTCGTCCGCAACCAGACCTGAGGCTGCAGAACTAGTATAAAAAAAGGACAACTGGCTCCATTATATGGAGATACCTCGGTTATTTCCGCAATGCAGAAAACGCTGACGGAATCCAGTCATAAAACCCTATGATTTCCGCAATGCAGAAAACGCTGACGGAATCCAGTCATAAAAAGCGCTTCTTCGTTTTATTACACACACTGAAGCGTGCGTGACGCTTGCGGTGATTTCAGCATCTGTCTTCTCACTAAATGAGGATGTGAACACATGAACAACATCTCCAGAAATGCACTGAGAGTCATTTCATGAGCATCTGACCATTTGATTTCAGTAAAACTAGCGTCATATCATATCATAGACTGTAGCATCACATACACAGAACTGTAACGGTAAACCCGTCAAAATAAAAGTATTTGCCAGAAATCTATTACTAGCCGAAGTTACTAGTTCAGCAGAATGTACATAGCCTACTACTACTACTAATATTAAAATGAAACGAACATGATTTAAGGAATAATCACACAACATTTCTTCCATGTATTATTTTTTTATAGTAAATCCCCTTTGTTTACCAAAAAATAAAGTTTGCTAAATAACATAAAATAAAAAGATAAATTAAATGAATGTTTTATGCCTTCATTAGATGACCAGAAAAATGTGAATACAGAATTTCAGAGGGGAAAAAACATTTCACATCAGGCTATTTTAAGAAAAAAAATGTAACAAATTAAGTTGTTTTTATGCATTTAAATAATTACACTTGCTTAAACACAGAATTAGGTAACAATAAAACATATGGTGAAGAAAAAAATAAAACATTTCATAGGGCCCTAAACATGTAATATTTGGCATATTTGTTTTTACAGTAGTTTTTGGGGGGGTTAGTTTTCCTGTAAAAATATCAAGATATATATCGTATATCGAGATATAGCAAAATATATCGAGATATATTTTTTGCTCTATATCGCCCAGCCCTAATTTTAACATGGTTAACTCTGTGTTTTTGTAGGTAATTTTAAGAAACACCTCTAGGGAACGCTTGTCTGTCTTATTCCCAGGTATAAAGTCAGGTAGATTCATTAAAGAATTTAGCTGACACTTGAAGTTTTTTGGTTCCCATCTGGGTCACATCACCACATGAACCCTTCTGGTTCTTCTCCCCTCACTCAGTCTGAGCAGAATGCCTCTTAAGATCAGAGGAGTGAGGTTTTCCTGCACTTTTACTTGCTGGCCTCTATTCAACTGGCAGATAAAGCACATGGACGGTAGAATTTGAATCCATGTAAATTAAACCAGTAACATGACTGCCAGAAAAAAAAATGGATAAATAAAAAAAACAGATATAATGGAAACTGGTAAACTTAGGAGAAGTAAAAAAAGAAAAAAAACAAAAAATTAAAAAATTAAAAAAAAGATAGTGAACAAGACTTAAGTAGTGATAATGATAGTGAAATGGAATCTTTCACTATCACATCACAATAAACCCAATTGCATTAAATTAGTAGAGAAAACCATCACAAGAAGGAAATAAGGAATTCAAAATCACAATAAACCCAATTGCATAAAACTAGTAGAAAAAACAAAAACCCAATTGCATTAAATTAGTAGAGAAAACAAGCAGGTGAAATTAAGTGAGCATGAGTACTTCAGGATGGAGCACTGGTGGTAATATGTAATAGTGTAGAGCAGAGGAAATAAAGTGATGAAAATGAAAGTATTATGTAAATAAGTGATTAGGACATTTTCTTTAATTTTAAGAGGAAACAAACACATTTCTAAGAAATTTCTTAGAATTTTGTTACTAAGAGAAACTCTAAGAACTAAGATTTTTCATGAGTACGGGCCCAAAAATCTTAGTTAAAAGTAGGAATTTTCTGTTTAGTGTTTTTTTCAGCATGCATGTTAATCAATGAGTGCTTCACACCAGCAGCAGGAGCAGCATGTGAGCGTCGCGTTCTTCAGCAGTGAAGCGGGGTTTCGGCACCAAGTCTATTTTTGCTGTGCTGCTGACGCTCAATTAAAGTGACAGCACACTTTTGATGGACAAAATTAAAGTTTTCACACAAAACGGTGTGAATACTCTGGTGCAGCTGCAGTGACGCTGTAGTTACACTCACGTGCTGCTCAAGCGCTCCTCACGCTTGCAGTGAGAAACTGAGCAAGACTGATTCTTAAGTGTTGACTGAGGTGCATTCAAGTCAGTTTAGTCGGCACAAGATGGCGGTGTACCTTTTTTTAATAAATTACAAGAAAATACAACAGGGTTTTTAACTCTGCTTATAGAAAATGAAGAGTAAAGTAATTTGCATCAGGTGTGTTTTGCGTTTTTTATTTTTTTAAATAATTTATTTTGTTATTGCAATCCTAACAATTTCAACTCTTCTTAATTGTTATATTGCAATCCTGTCTATCAGTTTAAACTAAAAAATGGCCGTCAACAACAGACGTTGCATCCATCGAATCTGTCATTTTTCTCATAATTCTGAGTTTCCCACTCGTAATTACGACTTTAAAGAAAATTCTGAGTTTCCCACTCGTAATAACGACTTTGTGATGGTGTTCATGTGCGTTTAACTCGTAAATACGATGTATATGACATGACTTGAACTCTCCAATAGTTTTCTGTTGATATGTCTCCTGGTTTACAGTTGGAGCACTGATGTGAACATGAGTTCAACTCCAGGAAAGCCCACAATCCTCATAACCGTGGCTTGTTTTTGCAGCATGCTTTGACAGTCAGTTGGAAAGAACTGCCAGATAGTAGTGGCCGAAAGTGATGCTGGCCTAGGAAATTTGAAATCTTCACCCTTAATTTAAATTCATTAAAAATTTTTTTTTAAAGATTTTGTAAGCATATTGCACAGTTGCTTAGAATCAATTGTTTTATTTGTAATAATAATGCAATAAAACATGCCAATGCGGTCATAATTTTTGGCATGCTGTCATACAAAGAAGTTATGAACACATGCAAAAACAAGAGAGGACCAACATATTATTAATAACTGATTATGTTGTAGTCAATGTCAGTTTTTGCCAGTTTAGTGACGCCCCTTTTGAGATTTTTTCAAAAGCATAGCAAAATCAATTTCTTGGACAAACCTTATCTAGATTCAGAGACTCTCCCACTGATCTATATTTATATAGATAATTATATAGATCAGTGAACTTGCCATTATGTAATATAATCAAGCAACATTTAGCAGCTGTTTTAGCTGCTTTCAATTGAAATCAGTTGGCAGCACTGGTCAGTGTTTTTTCTCTCGTATTTTGATGGTTTAATAGAAATGTAGGGTCATAAAAAAAATTAAAAAAAACTCCACACATCACTTTTGGCCACTGTTGTGTTTGGTGAGATCAGTGTAAGCAGGGTGAAGACTATTGCTTACTGTCATCACCAGTGTATTGCTGCATTTTTCTAGTTTTCCAGCCAAAAAATGTAATTACTACTTTTATTTCTGCAGCTAGAGCATTGATTTGTAGAGTGGAAGAAGTTATTACATTTCTTACTTGGTCAGTTACAGAAAGAATTGAGTATCATGACCATCAAGTTTGTTAATTTTATCAACTCTATATCATCATATAACACTAATACATCATATCTTCATTGGAAAGTGTGTGTCTCCTCCTCTTCGCTGCCATCTTTGTTACTCCTAACCTCTCCAGCTCTCTTAAATAATTTAGGAGCTGAGACCCAGTCTTAACACTTAGGAAGCTTTATGAATCACTCTCATTCTTCAGTCGAGGAATAAGATTAAAATTACATCTTTCTTAGAGTTTTAACACACTTAAGACTGAACTTTTACTCTGAGTGGGTTTATACATACGGCCCCTGGTCTTTAAACCTTGGGTCAAGTGCAGTAGCGACTGTAACAAATGTTTGTAGTCACGAGAAGAAGGAGGCGGGAAACCGGTGAACATTCAAACACTTTAATAAAATAAACAAACACGAAAGGAAAGGAAAGCAGCAGCCCCTCACAGAAGACTGCTGCACACAAACCACAAAATACAGTCCAGGCCTGGCCTCTCTCGTCTTTCACTGTCGTCGCTCCTCCTTTTATCCTTCCGGAGCTCCTCCGTGGGACTCGAGACAGTGAGAAATTTAGATAAATTTTCAGGGTTTACTAAAGTTTTTCAGTCAAGAGCAGTGAGTGATTTTCTGTTTTTCTTTTGATGCTTGATTAACATCATTAGCCGTGTTTCCACTGTCGGGCCAAAAGCGGGTTTGCTAGTGCGTGCCAGGGCCAGTCGTGTTTCCACTGTCACTTCCGGGGCTTGATCGTGCCTCGGCGGTGCTTCCTCGGGGCTAACGGCCCAGGTTTTTTGGCCCGATGAAAACCTTGGGCTGAAGCGGGCCAGCTGGGGCTAGAGGAGTGGTTATGAACAAAGGCCGAGTTTCTCCACATCTGGAGCGCGTCAGCGCCGCGGATCATTTCATAAAGCTAACAGCTATAACACCAGCATTAAACACTTTTTACAATAAGTTGAGTTCAAAACTCATTTTCAGTCAGCAGCGAGTGTTTGAAACAACTCAATCAGCTGTGGATTATAATCACCATACAAGGCAGAAATATTTATAAGTGATGAAGGCTATGCACGCTAGGCATTAACATTACCACAGCTTCTTATTCTCTATCACAATTGTGTATTTATTTAGTAACATATTCTATCTGTCATAAGTCTCATTTCGAGAGTTTAGCTCCTCGTATATGTCATAAAAATATAACAATGTTTTTTGTTCAGGAGCTTTTATAAAAATATAGAAATTATCATTCTTTCTAAATGTGATGTATATAGGCTACTGTGACTACAAAAATGCTTTTATCATGTTGATGTATCACTTATTATAGTAAAACATTGATGCGTTTAGATTTAAATATTTAACAAAGCATGCGAACAAATGCTTTTATCGTGTTCATTTTGTGATCGCGCATGTTCCCGTGACTTATTTCTTAGTTAGTTTTCTGATAACATCTCTTTGTTGGTGAAATGATGGGGTTGCGTGATGTTTCTGAGAGGAGTGTAAAGGGTGGGTTTTAATGAAACACAGCAGTTTCAGGCCCAACGGTGGAAACGCAACGCTATTAGCTCCGCCGGCCCGTTTAAAGCACTGGTTCACACTGGCCCCACAGTGGAAAACCGGCTATTGTCCACTTGTTAGTGTGTAAGCCTGTGTCTGTAGAACATTGGATTTGGATGTTAAGAAAATTAATGGCAGCAAAACGATCTGTATGAAAAATAAATATGAAAGATAAATAAATGACAACATTACCTTTTTTTTTTTTTTTTTTTTACCATAGGCCAACATTTGTAAAGCGTTGATGATTTTGGAAGCAACAAGAGCAGAATGTCCAAAAAAGGGATCAAAAACGGATCATCGTGAATATTAAAATTAATTAATTGCAGACATAGTCCTTACTTTTTACATTTATTAAATTATCAAATGTGCAAGCTAATGTAAAACATCAATCAAGGCAAAACAAGCATGCAAAATATCAAATAATTGAGTACAAATGTGATTAATTAGATGACTTCTATTTTTTTCTTTTTCTATTCTGCAAAGACTGCCTCTGCAGTGATACGTCCCTCTGTTGTCTACTTCTGGGTTGAAAGTCTCAATCACTCGGTCAGGTGGAGGCATGGGCCGATTACCGGTGTCAAGGTATACCGCGATTTGGAAATTTCACTGTTTCAAAACCACTAACTGGTTTCCATGTTTCCTCAAAGACTGAAAGAGTAGGAATCCCTCAGGCTGAGTGCAGTGTAGAGAGTAACACTGACTCCTCCTCCTCCTCCTCCTGTTGGTGCGAGCGAGCGGTCAGTCACATGTGTGTAGGATGGCCGAGATTAAGGCCCAGTACACTTCTCATCAGCGATCATTTCTGTCTCACGGACAGCCGCGGACAGATGAGCTAGACACATGCGCAGTACCACGGGGTGTGCAGCTGGCCTTTAGGATGACCCGAGTACACTTCACATTCATGCATTCCTTTCCATCTCGCGCACAGCCGCGGCCGCACAGCTTTCCAAAAGTATACTCAACCACAGATGAGCGTGGACGGATGAGCTCGACACGCGCAGTTCCACGGGGTGCGCGGCTGTCCGCGAGCCCTCTTGATGTCGAAAATAACGTAATGCCGACGGTGTGGCAATATACTTTGACCTTTACGCGATCGCCAACTGGCAGTTTTTTGCCTTATTGCAACTCTCTGTTCTGGACTTGCACAAACTGCGTTTCCAAAATGTCATTTATGTAAAATATGAAGTCCGTTAATGGCCGTTAACACAGGCCAGAGACACTGAAGACGGATGCACAGAGAAAAATTCCGTAGCAGGCAGATCACTCACTGTTCATGATGCACAAACTATTGGAAGAAAAAATACTGATACCTCAATACCTCAATACTGATATGGGGTTTATATGAATGTGTTTCTGAGGAGAGCTGACTGTCTTCAGGAAAGTGTACGTGTTATTTTCTTTTCATCTGGTCTCTGTATAGTTCATATTAAAGCAGTGGTCTCAGCGAGCGCAGCTTTGTTTACAGCAGTAACCAAGGAAAGGCTGTATCTGGTCTGTATCTGGTGTTCCAGAGGCACCTCCTGCTCTCGGTTAATAACAAGTCCGACAAACTGCCTGAGTGATTTGCTTGTCTTGAACTGGACCAAGACACAGTCTCCAGTTTTGATGTTCTTTGCAGCTGTTGACTGACGCTCAGAGGACTGGAGTTTCAGGACTTTCGCAGATGTGATTTCTGAGACACTGGCTCCATGTGATGGACTGATCGAGTGGTGATGGCCCATCTCTCATCCAGCTTATGATACTGTGTAAAATTCTGTGATTTTCGTGGATTTAATGAGTTTTGATGTTGATGTTTGGGTACTCTTCCTTGCAGAAGCTCCAAATGAAGCAGCATCTGTCACCTGTCTGTAGAGAACATCAGTATTAACTGTCTGTTTTTGCCTGCAATTTTTTGGCCTGGAAAAATGTGCTTTGCTCTCTTTTCACAAAACAGTGATGCACAAATTTTGTAGCCGCTGTCTTGAGAAAATTAATTACATCACCTAGTGAGCAGCTCATCTGGACCTTATTTGGCAGCCCTCCTGTGTGTTTTCCATGCATACCAGGTCAACTTAATTTGTTTATCTTCTTCTGGGATGTTACAAAAGTTATGCATTCCCAGCAGCTTGCCATTCCTGCATTCAGCACACTGTCCTCACATGCAGAGGGGACTGTCTGTATTACAGGCCACATCTTCAACAGAAACCTGTGTGCTCTGGACTGCCTGCCTTCAGATGACACACAGTCCAGAGCTCCCGAGCAGGTCTGAAGTCGGAGAGAGAGATTGTCTTTTTCTCTACTGTGACGTCTATCCGACTGAGACGGTCTCTGAAATGCGAGGGCAGGACTTGATTTCGTCCTTTGGGAAATTGATTGAATCGTTGAAGTTGGGGTGTTGCTAACAAAATGGAGGCAGATCTGAAATGGCAGTGTTTTATCCGTCACGTCACTATCTCCCTCGCCCCGTATCTCCTGACCAGAAGAGAAGATGAGTCGTTTTGAGGGAAGATTATGAAGTACATGGATAAATTATTTATAATAAACACTACAGTATTCCATTAAATGAAGTACATGGATAAATTATTTATAATAAACACTACAGTATTCCATTAAATAAAATATTTTCAATTTTGATTTCATGCTGACTTTAAATGCAAATCTTGTTTATTCCAAGTTCGCTGAATTCACCAAAGCAACAGTAGCCAGCACAGGATCAGCTGTTCAGAGCAGCATCGACTCGTTCTTGAGCAGCACGGGTATCCAAATATACAGCCAAAGTCATCCCAGGCAGAAGAACGTAACAGAAGCTGTTGTACAGGATCTGATCATTTCCTGTAACCTGCCTCTGTCCTTCGTGGACGACCCTCACTTCAGGACCTTCATGTCAGTAGTGGACAGTAAATACAGTCCAGTTATAGCACCAGTTTGGACAGATGCCTTCATGACCTGACAAATATTAAAGAGGCTACAGTCAAAAGTAGTCTGGAGAAGACTGAGTTTGTGTCTGTTACTGTAGACATTTGGACCGTCAGGACCATGAGGGGCTTCCTGGGAGTAACAGCACATCACATGACCCCTAGAAGAGAAGAATATGTCCCAAGACTGGAGTCAGTTCTTCTGAGCTGCGACAGATTCTCTGAATCACACACGGGAGACATTTGAATTAATCTGTGACTGTTCTGGCATTAAACATAAAATAGATTATATTGTGTGTGGTAATGCAGCGAATATAGAAAAAGGCCTTCACGGTTTGTTTCCTGAACATAAATGAGGCTGATGGCGATGAAGATTTGGGAGGAACTACCAAGAAGCACACATTGCTGATATTGAGCTGATTCACTCCAGCTGTCAGAAACAGAGCTTGACCGTGCTTTGTTCATTCACTGCATCTGGTGATTAGAGATGGACTAAAGGAGTCAAATATTATAAACAGTGCAGCGGCTAAAGTAACAGAACTCGCTCTCTTCCAGCAGTCGTATCTACTAGATGAAATTCTGCCCAACGGCTTGTTAAATCAGTAACCACCTACCGACAACTCAAACTCATACTGAGACTCGAACCCATGACCTTGTGGTTACAGGTCTGAGATTTTAACCATTAGGCCATGACTGCAAACGCTCATTCATGTAAAAGAACATTACCAGTGAAAAAGATCAAAGTCAGACCATATTATTCTTTCATCCAATCCTTGTTGTTAATTTTCAGTGTGTTTCTGTTTTTCATGAAAGTGATGTTTGTAAATCAATTTCCAATCATTGAAATCTGAGATCTTAACAGTTTAGCTTGTTTACATTATAATTTTAGCACAAATTATATACTGCCAATTTTGATAAAGTTAGTCTGGGGAAATATAAATCACATTTATGATTTTCATTAATGTTTAGAATAAATTATTTTAACCATTTTAATGAAAGATTTGACCATTCAGACGGTCAAAGATCACCATCAATGTACAGTCTCAGTACTCAGTAATGAAATTCACTTTAAAACAAATAAAGCTGAACTTTGATTAATTGGCTTTATATTTTGGGAGAAACTGAAAGGGAATAAGATTAATACACCTGGCATAAAGATTCAGTTTCAGTTAAGAAACTAAATAGTTAAAGCTCTCTGCAGCCACAAATTTAATTTTGTTCTATAAAATCTCTATGAGTTTGAAATATTCATAAGTTCTTTCCAGTCCCTGTAATTTGGAGATCAAGATCAGTTTTGATCTTTTGTCAGCTCTGCAGTTCATTCAATTCATTTCACGAACAGGACTTTTATTCTGCTCTGGCGATGTGACGTCATAAGGCTGCGCGCGCTCCCGCGTCTGTGATTCGGTTGAAGAAAGGTGTGTGATTTTAACCATTTAATGTGTTTAAATCGATACAACTACTCCGGAGAATTGTATATAAAACTTAGTAATGAATTGTTACCGACTGTGTTACTGTAATACTTTATTAAGTGTTATTAATGAAGGGTATTTTGTAAAGCGCAAGAGTAACAGAAACGGTGCTCATCTCTCTCTCTGAATCTGAATCAGTTTCATCATCGAGTACTTGTTTTTAGATTTGTTTTTAAAGTGCCTCGGGTCTTTGCCTGAATTTACAAAAAATGTGAATTGTTTGTTGTGAAGACAAATCCGCCATTTGTAATATCCTCGTAAAGGATGCTCGATCTGTTTAGTTTTGTTGTCTGTTTCTAGAAGTGAACAGGACAGAATCTCACTAAATATTAATCCTGTGATCAGAAAAGAGCAGATTTAATATTTGGTTACAAGAGGATTTATCTCTTAAAAGCTTGTGCTCTGAAGGTATCTCTAATATCACATTTTATCAGAGAGAGTTCTCGACGTTAAAAAGAGTTAAGGTTCAGTGGTGGAACAGTAAGTTTTGGGGTGTGGAGAAAACAAAAATTCTTTGGTGTTCTCGTCTTTCGCGGGGTCTCTCATGTTTGAACATAAACTTTACACTTGTAGAAATCACTAATCTCGACGAGTTCTTTTTGTTTTAACTCATAAAGTCAGTGGGCAGTTATTGATGTTTTTAACTAAACGAATGTAAACAGCTGAGAAACGAAGGCCGGTGAGGTCAAATACTGGATCCGCGCGGTCTGGTTTTTGGAGCGAAGAGACATGAATGTGTCACTACAGATGTTAAAGTAGGGCTCAACTATTTTCAACAAATGTTCGCAGCAGCTCTGACAAAGGTTTCATGGGATGGAAAACTAAATTCAGTAATTAATACAGATTATAATATAGAACACAGAGACAGTGTTTACTTCTGGTAAAAACACTTATTCAATCTTATAGAAATACGATTTTATTCTTGGACTAATTTCTAGGCTAAGTCAGCTTTGTGGGCTATAGTTTAATGCCATGTTTGGGGCCATTATAAACACTTAATGTGGTATGTAGCTACTATCTTGTAAGGCGCGCGAAAAAACAATTGGTAAGCATTAAATACTTTATTTAATAACATGGTAATACTGACTGTTCTATCAGTTTAGCCATAATACAAAACTGTTCTACAGCCTTTTAATCGTCGGTCTGAACTTTCTCAGACTATAGGCTTTAGGGACTAAAACAAATAGGTAAAGCGAGTTTATTAATAGTGGTATATGCACAGGAAATTCGAACATGCCTACTGTGAAAGTAAGCAAAACCTAATGGAAAGTTCTCACACGTACAAGCTCTCATATATGACAAATATAAAATTTATTTTCATATGAACAATAGTAGTGGGCGCATATACATGTCGCAATTTTTTTCAATATCGCGCAGCCTATTAATGGTGATCATATAAAAATCTGGTGTTCTTGATTATTTAGATTTTTTGAACTGTCTTATAATTTGATACAACTTTTCAAAATGGAACTGAATTTTCGCCTGAATTTTGTTGATTTTATATATAGGCCTAACAGTTCAACAGGAAGAGGCAATATTAAGTGGTAGCAAAGATATGGTCATTTTAAATTTTAAAAGCAGGCCTTCATTTAAAACCCTTCCTTCTTGAAATACATGTGTGGATATACAGAGTGGCTAGTACTGTTTTTGACCAACTTAGTGGTCTCTCGCTTTTTTGTTAATGTGTGATTACAAATTAAAAACTGTCTGTTAAATTTTGTTTTTAGCATTTACCGCACAGTTTTTCTCCACACCAGTATTATATCTGGAATAAACTTGTATTATTCTGTATAATCAAAGAGTATATTTTTATGAGCAAACCTGAGTTTGATAAAGGGATGTCACTTTGGTAGGTACACATTGTGTTGAATTCTCAGGGGTATTAACTAATGAAAGCTGTACGTGATGAACAGCGATTGAGGTCTTGAAACGTGCATATTTATTTTCCCTGTAACCCCAAAGTGAAGATTCCTCTGTAACTGGAGCTATCTGGCTTGTCTAGTATAATATGTGGTCCGCGTGTATGAAGAGGTTTGTGTAAGACTCCTAAACACCGGGAACTTTACGTCACTTTCTATACGTGCCCGCGAAAGCCCCTTGTGGACCTTCATCTACCAAAGCAAAAAAAAAAAATAATCCGAATAAAGCTATACGTTTTTTTTTTTTTTGATTGTTTCGTCTCCGTTCCGCACGGCTCTGCCAAGAACATTGTTTTAGTATGTAAACCAAGTGATTAGTTTCTATGAACTCGGTCTAAGGTTTATGGGAAAATATGTAATTGGAGGAAACTCAGTTTTGGGTATTACCTAATATTAAAATATTATCAAGGTCTCTTGATTAAAAATACTGGTAACGTTTTTTCATATCGTTCTGAATCCCTTGTCACCCGTACAGCAACCAGAAACCCTTTTATGTATGGGCTATTATATTAGATAATGTCTATAGAAGCACAGTTAATGATGTAACGAGCTACAAAATCAAAAAAAGCAAGAGACATGAGTGTGTTCACTATTTGGCTCTGACAAAGATTGCATTAATTCATACAGTGAATTCACGTGATTCACACTAACATTCTCTAGGCACGTTCTTATTTGTATTTTAATTATTTGTTTTAACTGACTGTTTACTTCCTTTATACAGGGTGTACACTCTCAAAGTGTAAAAGTTAGAATGGCGTCATTATATTATTGGGGTGTAAAAGGCATTTATTATTTACTTTTTATGTAATGAGAACACTCAGGTCCTAGAAAGTTATAGTGACTTCAGACTCAAACAGTTTTATGTATACCATTTTTAATATTTTAAAACAAGAATTGTATTTTTGCTTTAAGGTATTGGCATATTCGACATGGAAGGAGGCGTCAGGGTCCCTAGTTAATTTCGCCTTGTTATTTACTCTTATAAATACATTTTGAAAATAAAACCTGCGGTGGCTGTGTCTAATAACTGTCCATCAGTGTCAGGGCTTCTTAAAAAAAAAGAATGTTGGATTAAAAGTAAACAACTGCTGTTATGTACACAAGCACAGTTTTCTCTGTGACCACAGGAATAATTTATTATTGCTGTGGAATAAAGCTTTGTATTATGACAGTTTGAATTCTCAGGCGGTTACTGGAAATCTTTCTTATTGACCCAAAGAATTGGATAGATAAAGGTTTTTATTTTTATCTTTTGTGGCGATTTTTTTTTCATCATGTTAGACCAATCTAAAAAAGAAATGTTATTTCTAATTAAATATAAAGAATATAATTCTGGCATAAAAGCCATTCCCACCAGGTCCTACTGAAGTCATGTGTTGTCTTATACAGTAGTCATCTGTCGATCTAACCTGTACTTTGTTTAAAATGGGGTTGACATTAAACATGAATACTTCAGCCCAAATGAAAATTTTGTCATTAATCACTAGTCACCCCCATTTAGTTCCTGAAATCCGTAAAAAGCTCCCTGTTCATCTTCAATTTTTAACACAATGTTTTCTAAGATATTTTACATTCTGGATGAAAATTCCGGGAGCTTGAGACTGTCCCCATAGAAACCTGCCAAAGAAATAATACTGTCCATGGTCCATGGAAGCGCCCATGAAACCTGGTTAAGCACCGATGACAATAGTCCCATCTGCCATCAAAATAAAACCTGGATAACGGTATGAAGTATTGACAATAGACTTTTCTGTAACTGCAATAAAACTTTTGAATGCACTTTATTTCAACAGCTGGCCTTTTCTCACTCTTCTGTGTCTCTGGCTGCACCGATGCACTGTTTTCATTCAAATCAAAGCTTAAATCCACACACAGAAATGAATCCTTGTGTCGTGGGACAGAGGAGACAAATTGTTGAATAAAGTCATAAAAAAAAGTCTTATTCGCTTACAAAAAGTATTCTCATCGCTTCATAACGTTACGGTTGAACCACACTGATGGCAGATCAGATATTCTGACGATGCTTTTCATGCTTTCCTGGACCTCGTCACTGTGATTTATCTTAAATTGTGTTCTGAAGATGAACAAAGCTTTTTCCGGGTTTGGAAAGAAATTGGGGGGTAAGTGACTTATGACCAAATTTTTAATTTGGGGGTGGGATATCCCTAGAACACTGTAAAAAGTGTACAAATAAATTTATTAAACACATTATTTTATAAAAGTAGAGACCCTGGCTAAATTCTAGCGGAAAATTCTTCTGGAACGTTTGCTTCACAGATATTATGTGGAAAAAAGCTTGGTCACTCCCTTTTCGATTTCTTTTGTATTTCTAACAAATTTAGGAATATTTGAAAATCCTTCACAGCATTTATGTAAGTAATTATACTCTTGTCAAAATGTGTATTGATGGAAACTGTTCATTTTGTTCGGATCAGCCAGAAAAATTGGTACATATTTTTTATGAATGTTACAACTAGCATTTTTGGAAGATTTATCCTTGTTTGTCAGAGAAAACTGGTTAGTAGTTGTGATTTGTACTTCAAAATATGTTTTATTTTATTTTGAATCAAAAAAGTATATCTGTAAACTTTATGCTGAATCTTATGATTTTGTTATTTGGTAAACTTTCATATTCATAAAAGTAAAATAAATTATACTAATCCTTCTTTGAAGGTTTTTATTGTTCATTTTTCATTCATATATGGATTCTATAAAAATTATTGATTATTATAGTATTGTAAAAAAATTAAAGATATAATTACATGTGCTACTAAAGATTTTAATTTATTTAAAAAGTGATCTTATATACGTTGTCTTTTGGAATATTGACATTTAGTTGTTTTTTCTTTGTATTCTTGCCAACTTGTATATCTGTATAGATCATTTATTTTTTATCTTTATTCATTTTATTTGAATTTCTTGTTTTAATTGTACATGTTTTTATTTTGTTGTAGTTTTTTCTATGCGTGACGTGTCGTTTGTGAACGAATTGTTATTTTTGAACAAATCTTTTTAGGTGAACGAATTGTTCTCGTAATCCAACTGACTCATATTTCTTGTTCACTGAAGTTCCTCACTTAGCAGCGCGGCGGCATGCAGTGGAGCTCAGGGTGAACTGGGTATCTGTGAACCGTTTTCATCCTGTCAAAGTATTACTCAACCTCGAGCCAACAGCTTTCGAGTATGACATGTGACGGAGTATGTTGATTTTGTTGAATGTAGTGAACGAATACGCCTTCACTGACCGAGTTTCATCAGTCTGAACGAGATCAAGAGATCTTAGAGATCGTTCATGAATGAAATGACTGAAACTGGTACCCATGTTGTTCGTGAACGAGTTGAATAATTTGGTACATCTCGTTCGTGAATGAAATGAACTGGTACATAGCTTATCTCGTTCGTGAACAAAATGAATGAGAGTACAATCGCGGATCAGTCGGCCATTTTAAGCATGTCAATCTCACAAAATGCAAAGCGCAGTCTTAGGGTAGGCTACTGCACATACTCTTGTTTTCATATTTAGCATACCCCAGAACATAACTCCACGTTTAATCCCCGATTTATGAATGTGAATATAGAATATATGAACTGTCTGACCAACAATTAAAATGTTTAATTATGCAAGAAAACTTTGTGCTTTGTTCTCTGAATTGACTTTAGACTTTATTTATTGAATGCGATTATGCACACATTTTAATAAAGCTAAATCAGTTTTTGTAAATAGTGAATACGTTCGTTGACTTAAGACATAACACATAAGACACTCTTTTTCTCCACCTGCTGGATATTTTGTGTGTAATATGAAGAAAGAACAGTTTGGATCACTGAATGAATTAGTGTATGAATCTGAACAAATCATTTTAGTGAACAGAACTGAAAATGAACGAATCTCTTGAAAGAATCAAAAATTTCCACCACTAGTTTTTTCATTTTAAAAAAAAGTTAGTAATGATAACTTTTATAAACTAGTCTACAAATGTTTCATCAAACGTGTAATCTATTAAATATAATCCTACAAATCAGTAAATTCCAAATAATCTTATTACAAATAATAACCTTTAATTTTGATTTTATTTTTCTCTCTCTTCAGGTGTTTAAGTCTCGGCATTATCTCTCACTCTGACTGGACGTCCCTCACCATGTGGCGTGAAACTACTGAACTAGGGAGCTGATTGAGACGCAGACAGATTAGTTTGGACTTATGTTTGTTACTGTTAATTATTACTCATCTTAAACAGAAAAACTGAGAGTCTTTCCACGTGACACACCAATTATAAAGATGGCCTTTATTAATAGAGGAGCATGAAGGACATGAAGATTGAAGAAACCTTCAGAGTCAAACAAGAAGATACTGAGAAACAAACAGGTTGGTTTTTCATTTACTAAAGGGCTGAATTCACTCATTTGATCTAAAAATGTCCAAAATATGTCCAGCTGTACTGAAACCATGTGCCAGAAGTACTCTGAAACAAAAAGAGTTATAAAACCCTCAAATCTACTTCTGAATTAATAACAATGAAAACCCTACATTTCTATCACTTAATTATGCAACAATATCTAACAATCACTTTATTTTACATAATGAGAAATGTGAGTATTACATGTCTGTAATTGATTTTTCAACTTATCATGTAAAAGTGTTTATAACATTAAAACATTCCCTGAACTAAATAATGTTTAAGTTATCCAGTTTGGGAGAGCAGTAATCCAAGTACGTAACTACATTTTTAGCATAGTTACCATTAGCTCAGCTACTTTTAAAACAGTATCTTTTCCAGTTAATAGACGAAACCTGCAGTAGACTGAAGCATGTATAACCACATAAAAGGGGGTAAATGGAATTGACTACAAAAGAAATTATGTGGTGTAATAAAATGTTTGTGGTTGAGGTTCAAAAAACTCCTTTACTTTCCACATCATGTACATTATTGGGTTGCTCCTTTATGCCCCACCTTTTCTGAAACGCGTCGTGTGAATTTTACAAAAGCTCTTCGTTCTGAACCTCAAGGTGTACGCTTAGTGCCCAGCTATCCAGTGCATTGATATTGGCCCAAATCCTCAAGCATGTGAGTAAAGGCCACCCCTTACCCTTACCAGCTAGACAAGACAAAAAACAATAAAACCCAGTATAAACAAGGCCTTGTGTTGCATCCAGTGGGGACATTCTTAATGATTATAATTACTTATACTGTCATAAGTGGTCAATTCTTCAATATATGACAACGTATACAGGGGACTGAATTCAGAAGCACAGAGAACTGTCCTTGCAAAGTTGGGACTTGCCGAGCTTTATAGAAACAGACACCTGTGTTATTGTAGGCTACCGAGTCTCCCAGGAAAACAGTCCTCGTCCTCCTTAAAAACCCGCGAGGCACAGACGCTTGCCAACATCCACACAAGTAGATACATTAAGGCTTTGGGAATACCCCTCCTGCAAACCCACTCTTCCATTTCACCCTCAGATCTCCGGGGGCTCTAGGACATCAGAGAAAGGGAAAGGAAAGGAAAAAAAGACACCACAGCCACGTAACAACGTAAAATTTTAATAAATAATGACAAACTTTCTATATGTCTTCCGTGCGATCAGTGCAGGGTTTAATGTAAATAGTTGTTACTGGGAAAACATTTCACAATCGTCATTAAGTGGTCCAATAAAATCTGTTTTGAGACTGATCAGGACCAGTCAAATGGGTAATAAATGCCAATACTTTTGTCACCTACTTGATATTCTCTGGATTTAATCTTGCAGTCAAACATGTCCGCATCTTTACTCTTGAGTACAGTTAACCTTATTTTCAATGAGCAATAGCTCTAGCTTCATATACTCGGGTAACGAAAGCTATTTACATACATCTTAAACACGGCTCTGATTGGTTCAGAGGTGTTCCACTTTATCTGCACTAACGACATCAATAAGGCCTCTGACAGGGTTTTTGTCCAAACACTAATCATTGTCAGTAACTTCAACCTGAAGGCCCAACAATATACTTCAAACAAAGTTTGTTTTCATTCTTCGTTTGGGGGCAAAAGAATCACTTTTGAACATTACGACACTTCCCGCACTGGCTATTTTATGTATTTAATCCCGCTTCCATGGTAGAAAGTTTAGTATTATTTATTTATTATGTGTTCATTTTTGTTAAACTGGATAAACACTGCATACCTTTTTTGGGTGTCGTGACTTACTTTTGTGATAGAGAGTAAAAGCGTGATTTCTTATTTATTTTATGTTTCGTTTGGCATTTTATTTGTTGTATACCCATTTAAATTTGCTTATTGTACGAGAACAACAGCAGCACAGTGTGGTGTAACATTTATTTGAAACAGGTATTTGTTACCTTATATCTTTACTCTTTCCTTGTCATGGCTTTGGGAAAAACTTTGTCTCGGATGTTTAGTCTTGTGTCGCCTTTTGCATAAACTCCGGGTTGTTCAACACCAAGTTTCATTGCAGTTTCTTTCTAGGAACATGAAATGCCGCTTCCTCTCAATCTTTAGTCTCTGCGTGGCGATTGTACAGGTGCACTGATATATTTGTGCCAGCTCAGCTTTTTCGACACGTTCTAGTTGAACACGTTCTATTTGTGACACGTTCTATGGTCGAACCCCCCAAAGACTGAGATACCAGAACCATGGGGGGGGGTGGGGAATGGCACGTCATAGAAGGTGGAAGTTTCAGGAACCCGCTCAACTCGACTGTGTAGAACCGATATAAACTCAAAATGAACTCATTTTCGACTTTATTTTGTTTAAAATGACATCATATGAATTAATTCTTCGATAATGTTTGAAGTATTTGGGGCCTTGATGCAGTTTTTAAGAAACACAATTTTTGTAACTGGACAAAATATCCTACAGTTGCTCAAAGATTGACATTGACAGAATTATTGCCACACGAAAAGCGCAAATTTTAGACCTAAAAATACGTGGAACTAGCATGTCATTACACTTGCCAACAATGTGGAAAGGGTTTTGTGATCAACAAGGAAATACTTCAGTCCCACATGAGAATTAAATCTGATGTAGCAGAGGCGGATGGAGATTTATGATAGCACCCTAGGAATACATAAACCCTATACGGTGATGTATTAATGCCTGATCTACGCCACCCCTTTAAATATGAGGGGGAACTAACCACTTACAACAGATTTTAGACACACAGGTTCGTTACCAGTGTCAAAGAATGTATTAATGTACAAAAATATGTATTATTCGTTTACATTAATCGAACACTTACGAGCTAAAAATATAGCTCAAATGGAGCTAAACACAACTACGTGACTCAATACAACGAACACACAAATAACAAAATGACTAAAACCCGTTTAACCGAGGCCAGGTAGGTCTTATAGCTGTAAAGTGAAGTTATGTCTTTAAAACCCCCACACACACACGTGAGGCAAGTGATCACAAGCGGCAATCCAATCTCATTGCTCAAGCACCTTTGCACCAAGGTTTTCGAGTACAGGCCAGCCTCCTGACACAGGGCCCCCCCCCCTAACACAAAAAACACCAATTTTATAAAACATGCACAAATTCTTAAAAAACAAAACAATTATCACATAATAGCAACAATACACACACGCCATTCTTAAATCCCGCTCCATGTAGAAAAAGGATCATCCAACCACCACAAGACGGAGCACTCCCAACAAACATGTGTTCGTCCGTGCTAAAAACAAACTATTTTAAAATTTACTTTAATCGAATCACTTTTTGGTGAAAATACAAGAATCATACTACCGACAATTGGTCAGCAAAACAGTTGTATGGTTGATCACCCAGTGAATAGGCAACTAGCGCAGTTTACTCATTACTTGACGTGAATCATAATGTCGGTGAATAAATCCAGGTGGAGGGTAATTGACGCGCTACACACATCACGAAGTCGCGAACATAGGATCCGATTCCAACTACAAGAAATAAATAACATAATTTGATATGCACGAGGTGCACGGTCACATTCTATGCCAAAACCCAGCTAAAAACATACCTTTTAGGCGGAAGCCCACATCGCCCCAAGAGCGGTAGCTAGCAGTGACGCATCCCAGGTGGCCTACTCACAGCCTTTATATTATACAATTACCTGGTTCTGATTGGCCCCTGTCATTTTAAATGCAGGGGAGGCTAACTTTACCCAATCTTGCCCACATGGAAGACAACCATACAGTTGCAAACTGTGGAAATAGTTTTCCCTAAAAAGGGCAACCTTAAAGGCAACATTAGGAGTGTCACACTAGAGAGAAGCCTTTCATTTCACCTGCCTACAGGTGGAAGAGTGTAACACGGAAAACACTCCGGTGATGACCACCATAAAGAATTTACACAGGGAGAAAAACCTATTTTCCAACCTGCCAACCAGTGCGTGTGAAAGAAGTTAACTCTCACAAGATCCCTTACAGCCACAGGCAGTAAAGTGCAACACAGGAGAAAAGTCTTGACCATTCGCCCATTCAGTGTGAATACGCAGTTTCATGTGGTGACATGGCAGCCTTAAAGTCCTCATGAAATTCACCAACAGGGAGAGGCTTTCACCTGCCACTACTAGTGTGGTAAACATATGTTTCAATGAAACAACGTCTAGCCCATTTAACACAGCGCATGGGAATATTTACACCAGCCGAGAAGCCTTAACACAATGTCCTCTCAGTTGGTAAACTGTGAATATGTCTTGTTCTTAATTCTATGATTACAATTGTGAACGAAACATACCAACACCAATACGGCGACAAAATTTGTGTAAATATGGACAGTTTGGCATCACGCACAAGGTGTGTAAGAGCCAGTTGCGTACGGAGTTTTGTAGATTAGCCTTGCTTCCACTTGGAAGTTGTTTGCGCATCAGGTTGTATTGTGAGAATGATTACCTTACTATTAAGAGAAGCGCTTTTGAAACAGCTTAATAAATGTATAGCGGGTCTCTGTGGCTGCGTTTTCGCACCCATCAATAGAGACATTAAATGGGATGGACGTTTCTCGTATTGGATCCAAGGTGTACACATTTGTTCCTGTTGTTACAGTTGCGCAGTTAGAGTGAAACGCTATCCCTCCCCTTGATTCGGAAAAAACCATTTGCTTATCTTTGGGTGGTTGTGTCTGGTTACCTTTGACCAGTTAACATGGGGCCTGTTTGCTCACCCGGCCGTGGTTATGTTTGTTTTAGTGAGTCACAAAAAAACCTCTAACCACATTGGCTGTGGCAATTGGGCGTTGAAGAGGGGGTATTGTATCAGTGCTTTATTTTTAAATACAACAAAATAGTTGCATGTCTGGATCCATCCTAGTAGTGAGATGGGTTGTCACGTTACTAACTACAGTTTGCGTAGTTCCCATGGGGCTTAAATCACTTACTGATATTGTTAATAAAGCATTTTTTCTCTGCAAAACTGAACATTTGTCTGAACATGGGACTATATTTAACTGGACTATACCAGGGATGATGAAATTTTCTATTTCTATTGATGCCCTGGCTCGAGGCAAGATGAGCCTTCAACTACTACATAATTGACCGGGTACCTGGTCAGGCAAGGGTCTGTCAATATACGCTGAAAAAATCAATAGGGTTAGGTGTAGTAGGCTTATACTCTGGCAGGACTCGTGCACCCTCAACAAGCTGAGTTTGACGCTCCTTTTTTTAGACATACATGGCAAGATTTGGCTCCATTATTGATTTCTGTTCTAACACTGTGCTGTTTAAATGTGTGTTAACTTTATTTATCCTCTTTCCACCCCAGACCCTGGAAAGTGAAGAGTGAAGAACGAATGAAATACAAGATAAAGATCAGTTAGTATAAAAACATCTTCATTTCATACCTGGACAAAAATCATTTAGTTGCTCACATTCGACAGCAAAGACTTCCTCACAAAGAGCTCAGAAGGCTAGATCTAGAATGTCATTTCATTCACCTGCCAAAGTGTGGAAAGAGTTTTCAACCATCAAGGAAACTGATAGTCCACATGAGGACTCACACTGGAGAGAAGCCTTAACAGCTGCAAACAGTGTGGAAAGAGTTTCAGTGAACATTGGAAACCTTAAAGTCCACAGTGAGGATTCACAACCGTGTGTGTAAGAGAATTCCTTTTACTTGTCCTCATCATGTGGAAAGAGTTTTAACACATAAAGCACTTTGAATGCCCACACTGACAATTCACACAGGAGAGAAGCCGTTCACCATGCAAACTGTGTGTGGAATACTTTTCATATTGAAAAACACGTGGCTGTCACTCGCCTCTATTTTACCTTGACAAGGCACCGTGAGGGATTCACCCCCGCGTCGAGAAGCTTACACATTGCGCTCATGGTGGAAAGAGTTTAGCACTGCCATGGCGTGATAGCTTTAACAGGCACTAGATAATATGTTCACGAGTGGAATAGAAACCTGTGTCACCTGTCCCCAGCACGTGTGGAAAGCGTTTCATTCACAACAACAGATACTTAAAAGCCACATGCAATTCAGACAGAGCTGTGGGCAACGGAGTCGAGTTCTCAAGGAAGGAGATCCAGAAGGACGGATAAATGAGGATTGGAATGACACTTGCAAATACAGAGACGAGACCGCCCAGGGGGTCCTCAGTTATAACAACTTCTTCTGTACTCACCAAAATACGCACCATGAATTGTGACATAAACTTTTACAAAAAACAAATGAACATTTTTTGGATACATTGTATATGCATCCTTACAGACTTCTTTAATAGACCTATGTGTAACACCCCCTGTTTCCTGGAGTGAGAAAAGTAATGAGTAAGAAATTATTGTTAAAATCTATTTTCACATTTTCCATATACAATGTTTACATGAAAGATTCCACTCTTCATGATATATAAACGCCATGTGTACGCGAACAATCTAGCTTTTGTGCATACGTTACAATTTTTATGGATGAAATGTATGGAGAGTTTTTACAAAATAAGCCCCCATGGCTGCCTTCATGGTTGTGCTTTACTTACAGGTTTTTTTATGCAGCAGGTCTCGTTTTTCGTGATGGGCTGCTTGCTTTACTTACCATTTTATTGGTTGTTTGTCCGTTATATTAAGTTTGTGTGAATGGTCACACGTTTCTCCCTGGCTCTCAGCCCTAGGCTGCCACATTCTACAGGTGCTTCGTAAGAAATGAGAACTGAACGATGAAAAGGTTTCATTTATCGTTCCGTATTGTTCTCACTCTAATTGTGAAACTCGTGTATTACATAATTCAATGCCACGCAGACTGAAGTAGTTAAGGTCCTTTGTTTTCTGGGTGAATTTTTGAACATGTAATTTTTCGGCTCACATTTTAACAAAAAGACCCTACAAATTCAACTAGCTGAACAAAAGCGTGATGCTTCATACAAAACCAACAATATAAAAACTAACATTTAGTGAATTGTTTGGCCTTCTTGGCAAGTATGTTCTTGAACTGTAGCATGTACTCCATACTTGGTAGGGGGTTCTGGGCCCCCCCCCCCCCCCTCCATTTATTGTTGAATTACTGCCTCCGAGTTGGGCGTTGCATGGAGTGATCATTTTGTGGCACTGCTGAGGTTGGATGGAAGCCCAGGTTTTCTTTGACGAAGTGGCCTTCAGCTTCATCTGCCAGTGTTTTGTGGTGGTATCTTTTTTCGCATCTTCCTCTGGACAAAAGCCCCCAGATTCTCTCCTGTATGGTTCAGGGTCTGGTGATGGTTGCTGTGTCCAGAGGTCAAGCACAAGAGGGCGCACCAACACCATGGTCCTTAAACATTACTGTCTTTTCGTGTGCTTTTGGCAGCTTTTCGTGGCATGGTGCCTAAATCCTGCTGTGTTAAATGTAAATCAGCATCTCCAAAAAAGCTGTCATGCAGATCAAGGTCAGCGTGAGAGTGCGGTTCCAAAATTTCATTGTAAACTGGGCGTGCCAGTGACATTTGGTTTTCGAAAAACACAATGGACTCCAACAACCGTCAGGTGTACTTTGCAATAAGGCACCCCAAATCACATCACAAGACTGGGGAAAAAACAAACCTTTAATCTCTGGACTTCCAAGCGCTTGGGGTGTCTATGACTTCTCGCCACCCTTCGTCGTCAGCTCTAGGACCATTGGTTTCCAAATAGGAATAAGCAAACTTTGCTCGTCATGCTTGAAGAGGACTTTGGTGACATCCCACTGGCATCACCAAGATACCAGTTCTTCTTCTCCTGTAAGCCCAGGTAGGTACGCCTCTGATGTTTGTCTGTGTTTCAAGGTAGGTGGGCCTTAACAAGAGGAGGTATGCCCCGCTGTAGCCGATAATTCTTTGACCGCTTCTGTGGTGTGGTGGCTTCTTGATTGGCTTGACCCCCAGCGCTTCAGTCCATTCCTTGTTAAGTGGTTTCATCTAAAATTTCTGGAGAATTGATTTTGATTGACAAGTCCTCATAAGGCTGCGGTTTCTCTCGGTTGGTGGTTGTGATCCTGTTTTCCTTCCACACTTTTTCCTTCCACTCACGCTTCATGCTTAACATGTCTTGTGATACCGGGGCACTTTCTGGGAAAAGCCAGCTATAATTGATAATGAAATGTTGTGTGACTTCCCTCCTTGTGAAGGCGTGTCAAATGATTTTCTCAGACCAATCTTGAAGGCATTCAATAAACCTTGGTGCAGGTGGTTTTTTGAGTTTGATTAGCTTGATTGTCCTCGGTCATCTTCCGTCTACTCTTGGTTTTTGACTGATCTTTGAAATGTTGATCGGGCTTGTTTGTTAACTGTATATTGTCTATCCTGCTGAAATGTTATTTACATCATTTTTGTGGGTGAATCAAACACCTTGAACGACTTTGATCAGAACTTGGGCGGAAACAGCCCATTAGAATCAACCACCAAACCACCCAACAAGGCCCACGATTCTCAGCTGGATATGAACCTGGACGTCTCACCACGGATATATGTCAGGGTGTAACGACCACCCCCAAAAAAAAAAAACGGGGGGAAGCCCTAGGTTTACCTTATCGGTGTTTTACTATTCCTCCAATGGACGAACTGAATCACCTAATGTGTAAACTCCTCGCGCGTTGTCAACTTTTAGCAGGTTAACACCCAAGATCAATGGGGTCTTGAACCCACATTGGTATGACTCTCACAGGGAAAATCACAAGACAAAGTTCTGGAATTTCCCTCGACTTCAACGTAAGTATCAATAGCCAGACGTTCCACTTTTGCCTCTCTTCCTTTGCTAAATACTGCGTATAGTAATCCTCTCTACAACCCCCAGAAGAATACTGTCTTTACATATAACAATGCATCAGATCATTCTTCATTTGAATAATTCCCTTCATGGTCTGACTGTGCACACGTCGGGACATATTTGCTTTAATCCAAGATTTATTTTCCATCATGAAGAGACTATTGAGTTGCGTTTACAGTGATCGTGTGGTTTTCTGATCTGATGTTGTATATCAAGTTTTTTTTTGCTACAATATTTGAATATTCATCGTTTAATACTTTATCAAAGCGTATCATATTCTCAAGTATAGTAATCACAATAATAATTGATATAGGTTTTTACATAGAGTGGGGAACACAGGCTAACCGGATGTGAGTGAGACGATAATGTTTTGTTTTATCTAGGGCAGGAGAAACAATAGCGTGCAACCTGCAGCTTAAACTGTGTCATTGTCAGCACAAACCCTCCTGTTAGACTTGTCTTCATCTACATGCATCTGCGTGCTTCGTCATGGCCATCTCTATGTCATCTATTTTTCCTGTCTGCTGTCAAGGGTCCTTATTGTTCCTGCAGTAATGTTTATGCCTCGCATCCATGCATACCTCTTACTTTTGCTTTGCCCGCGCCTCACAACTCTGACCAGGCGCCTGCAGTACTTCACTGTCCCTTCCTTTAGTGTAACACTGACACTCACGGAAACCCCTCATGTTAGGCTGGTGCATTAAGTTATTGATGTGTTAGTCTAAGTCCTATGGTATGTCTCTGTACGAACCTTGGGATTTTATCTGTACACTCGTCGTAAAGACTCATATCTTTCCTCCTTCTACGTTCTTCTTTCTACGACTGGTGTGAACGTGTGAGTAGTGTGTTTCATGTGTTTAGATTTATTTGTCCATCTATATAGAGGTTGCTCGTTCCAGTATCGTCCTGACTGTTACTTTTAAAGAGCTAAACTAATGACTTGTGTTTTGTTCTTTCCATTGTAATATATCGTTAAACATGTCAAGATCCTTGTTACTGTGTGTCTTAATAAATAGTGTTTTAAAATATTCTTGTTTGGACTCTTAATAGCGTGTTGATGGTTTGCAGTCCTTGCTTGTAAGTTGATGTTGGGTGCGTATTCAGTTTGATTCTGATTCCACTTTGATAGCTGTAAAACCTTACTTCTGTTAAAAATTTTCTCTGTAAATATAATGAATTCCCTTTGAGTGGACATTGATTACCTTTGTTGTGTGTGACCATTCAGTGATTGTT
This sequence comes from Cyprinus carpio, assembly GCF_018340385.1. Classification (NCBI taxonomy): domain Eukaryota; kingdom Metazoa; phylum Chordata; class Actinopteri; order Cypriniformes; family Cyprinidae; genus Cyprinus; species Cyprinus carpio. Next base: position 34,787,620 of record NC_056575.1, on the reverse strand, counting down.
ACTACCATTTGTACTTGCCCCTGGTAACAACCCCCGCCATCCTCCCGCCACGAATAGAATTCATAATCAAATTACGAATCCAAACCACTTGAATTGGAGTAACACTACAAACAGTATCAGTAGACTCTTAGAAATCTCAGCTTTGTTACATGATTTATATAAACTCTTAACTAGTTGATGACTTGTGCCCTACAACCACAGTGTAGGGGGTGGCACTGGGAAAAAATTACTAATCATATTTTTTCAAACCACTACCTTGATCCAATAAAAAGGGAGTAATCCGTGAAACTTTCGAGTCTGGAGCTTTTGACCTATACCCATTTTATTAACCCCAAAGTCAGTGCTGAGTTTATTCTGAATGATAAATGAAAAATGCAATCTTACCCGTTTTTTTTTTGTAGCAGTGGTACTGTGTAATATTGATCAGAAACATCAATACAAGCTGGTAAGAGTGCTACGCACACGTGCCAAGGAAGGTAATCCGGTGCTGGCTGAAGGTTTCCGCTGCGGTGTTCGGCCTCAAGTCATGATCGATTCTGTTCAGCACTAAGTTAGTCAATTTTAGGTGGTAAACTCCAATCTGACTCCAGGTTTAATGATCTACTCTGACTCCATTTTGGTATCTACCACTCTGACTCAATTTTAGTATTGACCACTCGAATTATAGGTTGAAGGCAAATTGGTTGTTTGTCTGTCTCTAATTATTATTATTCTCACATGTTGATTTAATTCCCTATTTATTCTTTAATATATATTGTACTTCATTCAGTTCAGGTGCTCAGGTCTCTAACAAGGATACAACAGTATCTACTAGAATCTATAATCACAGAGTAAAACAGAGTAAAAATTCAAATGTAACAAATTTATTATCAGTCAGAGAGTAAATATGTATTCTTGCCATTACATACCGCATTCAAAGGATATCAAATCAATACATACACAACAAAATTCTCAAAGATGAATTAAGAGTCGAAAGTGATGCATACCTGGACTTCTAGTGCAATACATAGTATGAACGTGAAGAGACACACACCACACTACGAGCTTTCTGGCTACAGAATTCGCCCTGATCCTTTTTGCTGCAATCCTTTAAATACGCTCAGACCAAGACAAACATCCCCCGAGATGACGTGGAGACAGAAATGACTAAACAATTGGAATTTGATTAAGTCAGGTCCCAGACCAGTGTAGTTTACACCTCTAAAGGGAACAGAAGGTCATTTTTATCTGGAGGACCCTGGAAAAGGACATTCCTCATTACAGTAATCAAAATATTCTGTTGACTTCTTAGATCTGTATTATCTTTTAGGTCTACTTTTGTAAGGTTGAGACCATTGCTACCAGGCCACACTGAGACATTTCAAATGTATACGCTTTTTAGCATTTATATAGTCCCGTTTGCTGTACTACACGTAACATTGCATAGATATAGAGTGAGGTAGCAGGTGTGAGGAGCCGAAGGATGGTGGATCATAGTGTTGAGGAGGGAGTTTTGATGGGTGTAGTGTGTTGTAACTGCTAAGCATAGGTGGCGTTCTCCGATGGCACTGTTACTTAATGCAGTGCGGGTGTTCAAGAGCGTGTGTCCAATGTTAAATTATCAGGGAGGTCCTTTGTTCTCTTAGGGAGAAGTCCGGCCCTACCATTCCAGACCGATTCCAGACTCCCGCTTTACAACAGCGTTCAGATCAGTCAGGTCATATGTCATTTTGTCGAAGGTCCTCCGCTGAGTAGAATAACACAAATATAATTGTTGGGGATTTGACTAAACTTGGAACGAGTTTTTCTAAGAGAATAACGCGGTCAGACCCATATAAAAAAAATTATATAATGGATGGGCTTTTATGTCACTTTACTGCTTGCAACTTTCATTAAAACATGCTGTTAGATCGTAACAAACTACATGTACATAGCAGCAAAAGACAAAACCCAATTCCACAAAAAGTTGGGACACTGTAACAACCTTGTGAGTAAAAAAGGAATGGAATATTTTTCAAATCTCATAAACTTATATTTTAAGTCACAATAGAATATAGTATAACATATCAGAGGTTGAAAGTTGAACATTTAGAAATGTCATGCCAAATATTGGCTTATTTTGGAGTTTCACTGAGAGCTACAAATTCCAAAAAGTTGGGACAGGTGAGCAATACGAGCCACCAAAAGTTAATATGTACATAAAAGGAACAGCTGGGAGCGACCATTTTGTAACTTATATATGGTCATTGGCAACATGATTGTGGGTATCTAAAAAGAGCCTCTCAGAAGTGGCAGTTTCTCTCAGGAAGTCACAGATGGCAGAGGATCACCCTTCCCCAACTGGTCTGTTGGCCAAACCAAATAAATGGTTGGAGCATTATACAGAAAGGAGTTTGTCAGATGGAAAAATTCATCAAAGAATTTGAAGTTTATCATCATCTACATTGCAGTAATATCAACCAAAGATGCACGAGAATTCTGGAACAACTCTGTTGCGTAAGGGTCTAAGGCCTGGAAAACCAAACTGGAATGCCCGTTGATCTTCGTGCCCATTAGAAGGCACTGCATCAACATACAAGAATTGCCTACTGTAATGGATAACGCAACAAAGGGCTCAGGAATTACTGCCAGAAAACATTGCTCGGTGAATCACAATCACCTTGCCATTCGCCGCTTGCGGCGTAACTCCCTAAATGGACGCCTAGAGGGTCAAAACAGACGAAGCCATTATCTAAACGATGAGCCGATTGCGCAGGCATTTCTGTCTTCTGGGCCAAGGGGTATTAAAACGGGACTGTGCGAACAGTGGAAAACTGTTTCTGTGGTCAGAAAGAATTAATTAATTTGAAGTTCTTTTGTGGGACAAACTGGGTACAACCCATGTCCTCTGGACTAAATGAGGACAAGGGAAACCCAAGATGTCAATCAGCGATCAGGTTCTAGAACCGTGGCATTTTCTGATGTTATGGGGTTGCATATGAGTGGCATGTGGCTTACTGGGTAGCTTTACACATCTGAAAGTGCACCATCAATGCTGAAGGAGGTATATTGGTATACAAACGGATTACAGTGTTAAAGAAGATTCATGTGTAGGCTACCCTAAATATAAAAATGTAATAATTGGATATGGTCATTCGCGTTTGATGTGAATTCGCTACCTTTTGCAATTCAGCCTATTACTACTTAAATGATGAATGAAATTGGCCTACTACACACCACATATATATTAACAGACTCATCGCACGTGAGGCTATCTGAAAGCCTGCATCCAACTCAGACGGAGACTACCGAAAGCTTGACTGGATCACTTAGCAGGTACTTTTAGCAAAACATCAACTCGGTGAACTCCTCAGTTTCATCAGATTGACTTATGCTGTGATAAGTCAGTGTAACATATATATTTTAACTGACACTCATCACAGCGGGCCTTTGTTTATTCCTGCTTGTCCGTAATGACTCTCGTGGCGCTTTACACTTTGCGCACGAGCATATCGGTTTTCTCTTCGCTTGAGAAACGTTCGCTTTTCGCCACAAATTCTTCCATGTAATAGCGCTCCGCCATGGCGCGAGCGCATCTCGGCTCTTAAAGGCAATGGGATATGACACTCTTGATTGGTTCATTGAACTTTACGGCCCCTTAATTATTAAGGAGAATAGGGACAACCCCATGCCACAAATGCGCCCCGGTGCCCTGCCTGTGTTGTTTTCCGTTCCGCGTGTAACAGTGGTTGAGCTACAAAGCAGGTTGAGACTGGAGAGGCGCAGACAGCAAGATAGGGCACTGGGTTGGTCTTGCAGTAGAATGAATGAGAACGGTCTGTCACCAAAAGATGGGTACCCAAGTCACCATACTGAAAGACCTCCCCATATAAATGTCCCAATGCCAGTGCTCCTAAAACCTGACTGCACATCCTGCCGGTGTTGCTCTTGCCAGGAACGGGAGGCCAGTCCCTAACAATGCCAGAAATGTCATAAACCGACATTATCAGGCCTGGGTGGCTCTCATCCCTGAGTTCACAGAATGAGTTCACAGTCTGTTTTAGAGGACCGTAACAGTGCGATCCAGTGGCTGTAGTTTGTGAGAGCAGAGAGGTGGAAAAGAAAGCAGGACAATTCGATTGTCTCTGCAGAAATATATTACTCAGAGACAGATGGGAATGAGTGGTTGTCCATGTATACAACAGGACCTTTAGCATCCCCACTGAAGACTTTGTGGAGGTTTTGTTGACAGTTATTGAAGTGTGTTCAAGAACATGGACTTAAGTCCTAATCCAGCATCCACCAGATGCATTCCCTGTGTTCCAACTCATCCGGGTGGGCCAAATCACAAATAAAATTTGCTTTTGAAATACAAACAAGAGTGAGTACAAAGTGGGGTGGGATCATGCTTCCACGTTGCAATTGACAGAGTATGTGCCCTCTCTCTGGCTGATGTGGATGAACCCAAACTGTGTAACATCACGCCATAGCAGCAATATGGTCTTTTTCTGGGTTTTGGACAGTTGTAACCCCTGTTTCATCCATTTTCCACACGTCTTCTGCATGAAATTTGTGCTTTAACTAGCACCTTCCTAAGACTGTTGAAAAGCTGGGAAACATTATATCTATTTAAACGTGTGGCTCTGGAGAAACTGGCAGGTTGTACAACCAAAGCGCCTGGAAAGAAGAAGGCTGCCTCTTCATAAAAGCTAGCTACCAGTCAAGACTGCCCATGAAGTTTGTGTCAATGGACCTGGGATTGATAGAGGACTCAGATGCAGAGGAGTTCTGGAGAAAAGAGACATCTTTATTCCTCAGCCCCGAGAACACAAAATTACATAAACAATAATTAAATACTGTCTCATGTAAACGTAAATTCCAGAGCCTGCCGACAGAGACTCATGACTCACTGAAAGCTGCCAGATCTCTGTACTACGAGTCCTGAAACACAGCTGCACAGAGGGTAAGAAAATTCATGCTTATACTTCAAACACAGAACACTACAGCAAAGACAAAACACCCTACTCACTACAGAAGGACAGAAAAGCAGAGCCATATAATGGATCGGGGGAACAAGCTGCAGGTGCGGGAGAGACAGCTCTCGTGATCTGTGCTTAAAAAACGGGGGGAAAACTCTATTGTTGTGGAAGTCGCTCTTTATATAATCCATTAAATTAAAAAAATTTTCTAGAATTAGAAAGACAAGCTTTAACATCAATGTCAGGATATGGGACAGATTTGCAACAACACTGAAAGCAGCCACAATAAACCCTACCATGCTAGCTAGACACAATAGCTTTGTTGACATTTACTAGCTATGCCTATTAGAAGTTACTAAAACACTGTTTTAAATGATAGGAATGAATAATGCTACACACAATCAATGCCCATACAGCATAGAAAAATTCTGAGCTTAAAACAAGGCATTTTTTATACCTTGAATTAGTTTCATTCCAGTTGGAATGGTTAAGTTGCTGATATTCTTCCAGTGTGGGATAAGCTACCGAGGCATGGGCAGTATGAATATCATCACTGCAGCTCTTCCTGAGTGGAGGACAAGTCATGGTTCAAACTGTCCCAACTCCCCCGATGTGTAAGGTTTGTGTGTGGATATCAGTAATTTACTTCTATTAATTTGACAACATACATTTGAAAGGTTATTGAATGTAGATTAAAAATGTTTATGTGGTTCTATTTGGAAGGAAGTGCTTTGAGAAAGCAGCATGACATCAAGGGAATTCTCTAGAAACAGCACAACAAAACCTCACTTCTAACCCAACGTCACTGGAGCAAAGCACTTCTCACAGTTTTGCATTGAACAGCACTGTACAGAACTCAAATCTATACACAAAAACAGACATAGAAAATACAGCAATGAAGAAGAAGTATTGAAAGGAAAATTAAACTGTGTATTAATAAACATTATTATAGCAGATCTTTTCACATATATACTTAGCGTCCGAATATTTAATTATAATTACAAAAAATAATAATAATAATAATATAATACATATATGTATAATGCACTTTTCATCAGAGATCTCAAAGTGCTACAGGGTTAAAACAAAAAACAAAAGATAAGCAGTTAAAATAATAATCTAAAAGGGCCCAAAAAGCTTTGCTAAAAAGAAATGTCTTGAGGCTTTTTAAAACAATCAGTAGATTGTGAGGCCCTCAAGGAGTCGGGGAGGCCATTCCACAGTTTGCGGGCAGCAGTACAAAAGGCCTGTCTCCCATTGTCCTCGTCTGGTTCTGGGTATGTGGAGGAGGTTTGAGTGCGTGGAACGGAGGGAAGGGGTTGGGGTTTTTGTGGGTTGATAAGTTCTTTTTAAGTAGGAGGGGGCATGTCCATGGATGCATTGATGTGTGAGGAGTAAAACCCTTTGGGTACTCAATCCTGGTGGAGATGGGAAGCCGTGGAGTGGGGTGAAGAATGGGGGTAATGTGCTCATATTTCCGCCTCTCACAGGATCCTAGCTGCGAGTTTTGGATGTATTGAAGCCTCTGCAGACTCTTTCCAGGAATCCCAATGAGAAGGCTTTTGCAGTAATCCGTCTGGAGGAGACAAGGCATGAACCAGTTTTTTCGGCATCTGAAAAGGTGAGAATGGCCGGAGTTGGAGAGTTACGGAGGTGGTAGAAAAGGTCTTGCATAAGTAATTTATATGAGCTTCAAAAGGAGTTGGGAGTCAATTTTTTACCCCAAAGATTAGTTACTGTTGATGAGAGGGGATATTGGTGCCAGAAAAGGTGATACTGGTTAGGGATGATGATTTGATTTGGTGAGAAGTGCCAATCAAGATGGCTTGGGTTTTTAGAGCTATTTAGTTAAAGGGAAATTTTGTGCTCCATCCACACCTTTATCTCCTCCAGACAAGGTGCTGAGTTTTGATGGGATGACTGTGAGGGTGTGGATTCAGCTGTGGCATGTACATAGATCTGTATGTCCTCGGCATAGCAGTGGAATGAGATTTTATGACGGCTGATGATTTGGCCAAGGGGGGGAGGTATAAAATGAAGAGGATGGGGCCAAGGACTGACCCCTGGGGGACCCGCAAGTAACTGTGTGGGGATATGATTTAGAGTGGCCCAGGGAGAGTATTCTGTCGGTTTGGGAGGTATGTTTCTAAACCCAACTGAGGGCAGTATTCATTTAGTCCAGTAGTGAGTGGAGCAGTTTAAAAGAATACCATGGTCAAACAGTATCAAATGCAGCAGAAAGGCCCAGGAGGATGGGAGGGAAGGGAGCCAGCATCAGATGATATGAGGAGGTCGTTTGTGACTTAATGAGGGCAGTCTCTGTGCGTGAGCAGAGCGGAAACCTGACTGGAATTTTTCAAAGAGGTTATTATATTTGAGGTGGTCCTGAAGGGGGCTGGCAATGCTTCTCAAGTACTTTGAAGAGGGGAGATTTTATGGGCCTATAGTGGATAGGACTTTCGATCAAAAGGGGGTTTTTTTGAGCAGAGGTGTGATAATGGCATTTTTTAAGACGGGGGAACGTGACCAGTTTTGAGGGAATGATTTATAACAGCAGTGATCAGGGACTTAGGACAGTGATTATGAGTTTTTAACCAGGGAGGTTTGGAGAGGGTCCAGGGGACAGGTGGAGGATTTAATCTTCCTGATGATGTTCTGCACCTCTTCTGATGAAACCTCAGGAAGCAGTTTTTAGGGTTGGGAGATGTAAAATTTTGGGGGGAACAGTTTGGGGGGAGGACCAGAAAGGGAAAGAGCGAATATGTGCAGTTTTTGACGTGAAAAAAAATCCATGAATTTATTGCATGCTCTTCTGTAGCGGCAGTAAGTAGGGTCCAATTGTGGTTTGGGGAAGGTGGTTTATAGTGAAAGAGCTGCTTGGAATTTCCTGGACTGTTCTGATGACATCGGAGTAAACTGTGACCCTTGCCTCTTTAAGGGACTGTGCATATTTTGTTGTTGCTTCGTTAGATTTGTTTATGTACAGTGAGGCCAGGAGGCTTTGAAACGCCCTCAAGGACCCGCCCTGCTGCCTTCATCTTACGAAGCCCATCTGTAAACCAGGGTGCTGGGGTGGGTGAGGTTGACTGTTTTGTTTTAACATTTTTGCATGGGGGTCCAGGAGGCTGCTCAGATGGCTGTTGTAGTAGTCCACTGCTTCGTCAGCTGATAAAAGTGTGGGGAAAGATGCTGAAAGTCTGCTGCCAAGAGTTCTGGGTTTATTTTTTTTAGGTTTCTGAACAAAATTTCCGCTTAGGTTTGGAGAGGGCTGGATGGGGATGGCAAATCCAAGAGATTCCCTTATGATCGGACACACCTAGGTCATACACCTGCGGGTTGGGGGTGAGAGGGGCAGAGTTAGTAATGACCAGGTCCCCGGGTATGCCCCCTGGGGTGTGTGGGAACACCAACAAGTTGTTTTAAGTTAAAGCAGTCCAGTAGTTGAAGAAATTAGCTGAAAAACGGCAGGAGGGGGTGTCAAATGGATGTCATATCACCTAAAATTAAACATCGGCGGAGGATGTGCAGAAAATTGTGAGGAGATTTGACATCTCAGTGATAAATGATGGGTTTGATTTTGGTGGTCGGGGATGAGAAGGGAAAAACACAGGGGAAGGGTACTTACATTTAAATGCAAGGCATTCAAATGAAGATAGTTCAGGGAAAAGGTTGCAGAGATAAATCCAGATCGCTGCGATGGATGACTGACAGGCCGCCACCACGCCCCGTGCTGCGAGCTTTCTGGAGGTAGCTATACCTTGGGGACAGCCTCGTTTTAAAAAAAAAAGGTATTTGGTTGTGCCAGGTCTCTGTAATGCACATATAAATCCAGAGATTTTTCCAGGATATGGTCATGAATGAGGCAGGATTTTTTTTGTAAAAGCTGTGCATTTAAGAGTTCGATTTTGCTACTTGATGAAGCAACAAATCTTTGCACTGGCCGTAGCAGACTGGAGTCCACTCCACGTTTTGCATTCAGCTTCAGTGTATGTGGTGCGACAGTTCGTGTTGCTGACCAGAGAGCCGGGATGGTAGACTTGTCTGTGAGCAGACAAACTTTCTGCGGAACTTCTATGGAGATAGCGTGGACGGCGGAGAATTCTAGTTGTTTAAGCACTGCAATGCACGGTGGAGTGAGGAAACTGGTTTAGGGTCATCAGCTGGTTGACGAGTAACTCAACTAGTGGAGGCGGCGGCGCGGAAAAAAACGGCCGTTTTTAGCCACGTAGCAGCTGCGATGCACGAGCAGCGACGACCAATCCCAGGGAGTCTCCGAGCAGGTGTTTTGCTAGCGGAACAGGTAGGGCCCCCGCTAGACTCAAAAGCTACCTGATAACGTTAGCTATCCAGTAAGGTCCACAGTTCGGTTTGGGCTTTATTTAAACAAGGTTTTTTTTTTTTTTTTTTTTTATTTTTTTTAAAAGGTCCACTGGTCCATGGGCGGTGGCGAGGGGGGAGGATAGTAAAGATAAAAAGGTAAAAGATAAAAGGTTTAAAACTTAGCGTTTTTTTGGCGCGACTGGAAAAGCGCGAACAGACGGGGCCAGGCTCTCCAAGTGGCGCTCACTCAAATACAGATCACAGGGCCCTGAATCGGAATGTAAAGAAATTAATTGATGACAAATACAGTTTAAACCATTTAAATTTTTAAAAAAACCGCTCTCATTTTTTGCACATAACCCCGTTGCCTACTTCAGCATACTTTAGAGCTGTCCATTGCAAACCTGGGTTTCCGGCCTTTTATATTTGTACATTTTTCATACCCGTAACCGAACTTGTCAGAATACCGCGATTTCATCCAAAAAATAGCTTTTGTTAAGAGCATCAGATTCCTGTAAGAATAATAACTTTTTCATGAAAAATTTAGTCGTTTAGGGGGGCTACACAAAACCCATGACATTCCAGCCTACATGGAAATATGCCAAAAATAACTCCGAAAAAAAAACACCTGAAAATTATGAAAGACAAAAATTTTTGCAATAATACCCAAAACAGGAACATTATTAATTTGACGTTAGACTGAAATCAATATTAAAAAAATGCTAGCGTCTCCCAGTAACAAATCAAAGGTAACTAGATCTTAGGACCTTAGCTAGATCTCTGCACTATAGGTCTTACTATAAACCTCTAATTACTTTTTCTGGTACCCAAAGATAGTGAACTCTGCAGTGAGTTAACACTTTTACTCAATTAGGAAAATTACTTTTTCTCTTGACATTATTAAAAAACCTTTAGATGGGGCCCCCTGAAAACTATAACTACTTATGATGACAAACAGACCCAACATAAGAATAAAAAAGTAATAATTAGGTGATGAGCAGTACAGCATTATCTGTATCTGTAACCATATAAATTATCTGTATCTGTACTGTACTCGGACTGGGCGGGGCCTAAAACCCCAAAGTGGGCGGGATTTAACCCGGAAGTCAGTCTGGTTGACTTTAAAACAGGCGAGGCTTTAACCGGTATGTTTTTAAGCATGCAATTGTGAGGGGTTGATCAGAAATTGTTATATTTATTGCTGATTAGAAAAATATTTACTGCAGCATCAGCATTGAGCTTCAGATCAATGGTTTTGATCACGATAACAAACGAATTATACAGAACAGTTTTGCAACAATGAATACAACACATGCTGTCACGGCGTGATAAAAAAGGGGGCAACTGAAAAAATAAAGCCCCCTTTAAATTTCCCCCCCCCCAAAAGGGGGGTTTTTTTTTTTTTTTTAAAACCCCCTTTTTTTTTTTTTTTTGGGGCCCCTTTTTCCGGGGGGGGGAAAAAATTTTTTTTTTGGTTTAAATTTGGGGTTTTTTTCTCTTTATTTTTTGTTTTTTTTGTGTGTGGAAGGAAAGGGGCCCCAGAAAAAAACACAAAAAAACGTTTTGTTGCCCCCCCCCCCCCCCCCTCCCCCCCCCCCCAAGGGGGGGGGGGGGAACCCAGCCCTGGGGGGTGGGGGGGGGGGGGGGGGGGTTTGTTTCGCCCCCCCACCCCCCAAAACCCCACTTTGTTGTGTAATCGGGGGGGGGGGCAACCCAAAATAAAATGGAAAGCTCCCCCAAAATTCAAAAAGCCCCTTGGCGTGGAAAAAAATTTTGGTGGGTGGAATTTTTTGGTTTGGCCCAAAAAAACAACTAACTAAAAAAAAAAAAACAATAAAACCACAAAAACCCCCAAAAAAGAAATCAAGTTTTGTTAAACCCACACCCCAACCCCACCCCACAACAACCACCCCCCCCCCCAAAAACAAACCACCCCCCCCCAAATGACAAAAAAAAAAAACAAACAAACCCCCAAACCCCCACACCCCCCCCCCCCACCCCCCCCCCCCCCCCCGTTTTAAAAAAAAAAACCAACCCCCCCCCCCAACCCAAAAAAACAAACACCAACCCCCACCAAAAAAAAAAAAAAAAAAAGTTGCCCCAAAAAAAACCCCCAAACCCACACCTTCCAAAAACACACCACCCCCCCCCACCCGACAAACCCCCCCCCCCCCCAAAACCCCCCCCCCAGGTTTTGTAACCCCCCACAATGGGACCCAGAAAAAAAAAAAAAAAAAAAAAAAAAAGCCAAAAAAAAAAACAACCACAGCCCCCCCGAAAAAAAAGAAACACCAAAACAAACCCCCCCCACCCAACGGGAACCCCCCCCGGGGTTTTTTTTGTGGGAAAAAACACACCACCCCCCCCAAACCCCTTTGAAAAAACCATGGGAAAAAACAAAGGACTTCACAACCCACCCAACAAAAAACACAAAAATTTTGCCAAAAAAAAAACCCAGGGGAAATTGAAAACCAGAAACAAAAAACCGCACCAATTTGTGTTTTGTTTTTTTTTGTTGTGTAACTTTTGGGTTACCACAATCAAAAAACAAAAAAAAAAAAGGGGGGTTTTGTGGTTATTTTAAACCCCCCCCCCCCCCCTCCACGCCCCCCACCCTTCCCCTCCTGCTCCCCCCCCCCCCCCACCCAAATTTTTGTCCCCGCCCCAATCCCCACCCATTTAACTACCCCCTTTTTAACCAAATAAACATACCCCAAATAAAAAAAAAAAAAAAACCCATTTTTTTTGATATGTGTTTCAAGACCTTTATTTAGCTTTTTTTTTTCTTGGTTTGCCAAGGGGTACAAAAAACAAAAGGTAATTTTTTTTTTCCATGATGTTTTTGGGGGCTAAAAAAGACCATGGGGAGGGCCAGTTTTTTCTTTTTTTTAAACTTGTGGTGCATTTTTTTTTTGGAGTTTTTAATGTAAAAAAAAGGTAAACTCTTGTACCAGGGGGGATTTTGAGGCGGCTGCCACCGACTAATGATCTTGTGACGTAAGGGGCCAAAAAATTTTGGGGACCCAATTTTAGATACGGGTAAAAGGGAAATTTTAGGAAAGCACACTTTTGGGCCCCGACGTTGGGGGGGGGCCAGACCGGTGGCTGGGTTTTTAGCCGGGGTGCGCGCCCCCATTGGAGTAGAGTCGCGGGTCTAGCCCAAGTGCGGTGAACCCCTTGGAGAAGGCTAACGGGGGGACGCGCTTGGGTTTCCGACTGGGAAAAACAGGTGGCTGTACACCTACACTACATCAATGGGATGCCCGTACTGATAGGGGAAAGGTTTTTGGGCGTACCCCCCATCGACAATTTTTTGGGCTCCAGGAGGAAGGATTTTTGGGAAAACCAAAAACTCGCAACCCCCTTCCCAAAATCTTGGTTGGCTCTTTCGGTTTCCCTTCCCTTGGGGATGAAACCCTGAAAAGACACAGTCCCCCCAGAAATCTACGAAATCTCGCCAAAATTTGGAAAACAAATTGGGCCCCCTGTTGGACCCCACTCTATCGGGAGGCCATGTAACGAAAGACGTGATTACAACGGCCACCGTGTCTCCTTGGTGAGGAAATTTTTGGGAAAGGGGGGTAAAAAGGGGCCGCCTTCGAAAACCCGGCCCCACCAGGGTAAAAACTACGTGTTGCTTGGAGGGCGGGGGGGCGGTGAAAATCTAGGCGATGTGGGCCAGGGTTCGAAGGCACCGGCAGCGGTTAAAGAAACCCAAGGGGGTCGTTGGAAGTTTTTACCAGGCACAAACCAGCAACCCAAACCAAAAACTTTTGAATTCGCGACCTCAGTGGCCCACCAAAATCGTTGCTTGCCAAAAACTTAGTAGGTTAACCCTGGTGGAAAGCCACTTAGAACAATGCCCCCACGGGAAACTTTGGGGACCGTATCCCCCGGCCAAATAGGATTGGGGCCCCGGGGGCGGAGGTTACCCCTTAAGGCGGCTTAACCTTCGTTCGATCCCCCCAGGGGTGCGGGGACCCAATTCTCGGGAAAAATCCTGGGAGGACGGGCTTGGGAAACGGTCAAAAATACTATAAAAGAATGGGGTTTAATTTTTTGGAACCCGGGCGGTAGAGATAGTAAATAAAAAACGTCCAAAAAAAGTGCCCACCGACCCTGCCTAGTTAAAAATTTTAGCTGTACTAATATTTTCTAATTCTTGGGTCGCCCTAAAATAAAAGGAACCCCCGATCCCTTAACCAGTGGCCCACCCCCCAATGCCATCTTGACTCCCAAAATTTGGGTTCCCAAATATCGTAATTTCTTTAGCTGGGAAAAACGATTAAAAAAAATAGCGCAGGGGTGGCCCTTTGCATTGAGGAAGACGTGAATAACACCGCCCCTACCCCCCCCCGTGCATCGACCCCACCAAAAACGAGTGGGGGTCGGGGTTTATCAATGGGGCTAAAACAAAGACCCTTTTCATTTGGGAAAAACCACCCTCGACTGTGCCCTGCACCTGAACGTATCTTGGTGGGGTCAAGGCGGTCGGGGTGCGGGTATTTTGGCTGAATTTTGCGAATAAAACCCCAATAAAGTTGGCGCCCCCCAAAAAACTTTGTGGGGCCTTTACGGGAATCGACGGCCACTCTACCACAGCCTTTAATTTTTCTGGGGGACCCATGGTTTTCCCCAGTCGCACATATCCCCCAAAAATGGAACCACGTCATGAAACTCGCATTTCTCCCCCTGACAAAAACCCCATTCCTAGAAACCTTGAACACCTCGAAGCCCGACAGGTTCCGGAGAAAGAAGAAAAAATCAATATGTCGTCCAGGTAGACATATATACTGATCATCATACCCGGAGCACGCGTTGACGATGCCGGGAAAGCCCCGCTGGGGATTGGAAAACCCCCAAGGGGCTGACCAAATATCAAGTCCCCCCCGGGGTTAAAAGCGGTCTTCCATTATCCCCCCCCTGATGCGGCAAATAAAACTTACGAAAGTCCATTTTTGTGAAACGACCTCCCCGCAAACCCCTCGAAGGCTGAAGACATCAACGGAAAGGATAAGTATTTTTGACCGTGATGTCGTTAGTCCCCGGGATCAAAACAAGGGCCAGTACCTCTTCTTTCCAAAAAAAACCCCCCCCCCCTGGAGAAGGGAAGGCGGATGAACCGGAAAAGAGAACAGAAATTATTTCTCCATAGCCTCCCCCCTGGAACCGAAATGAATATAATTTTCCCTTGGCGGAATTACCCGACATAATTCTATGGCCAGTCGAGGGACGTGGGAGGAAAAGAAACCACAACTTACTGAACCCTTCCTTCAGGGGGGGGTACTCCGCGGGCACGTTAGACAATCCACCACCCCCTCCCGCAACCGACTAGAAACGAGGACCGGGGACACAAACAAGACTCGGACATCCCTTTCACCAATTAATATTTTTGAAGACCCTTACTTTCGGTTGGAGGGGGGCCAGGGGGGACCAGGACTATGGGTGCCTGGGGGGGGTCAAGGATGTAATAAATGGTTTTGAGTGATTCCGAGGTGTGAGGGTGATGTCTTTAGTGAGTGAGATATACCGGAAGCTTTTGTCCTTTTGGGGTGAACCGTTGTGGTGCGGGAAAGGGGGGCGGAGAGGAATGTGAAGACGGTGTGCTATTGCTGTCCCCGAAAATTTCCTTCTGCCCCTGGTCCAATGCTTGACAGTGGTGGTCGTGCTGCCCCCCTTACTTACCGGGGGGAGCGTGGATAATGAAGGGGCTTCTCGGCAGAGATCCCACCCTAGTACCTCATACTTTCAGGGGCCCCCTTTTACCCGGGGAGGGGGTAAGCTGGTGGCCCCCTTCCCCCCGTGAGACAAAGGCCCGGACTCCCCCTCTCCTTTCCCCCCGGGAAAGGGCCCCGCTCGCCCACCTCATGGGGCCTTGTTGGAGGGGCTGGCCCCCTCCCCGCCGCTGGACCGACTTTTGGCTGGGCCACGATTTTAACGGTAAGCTCCCCCTCTCCTCCGGTCAGCCTGCTCGACCCCCCAAAGCCAGTTCGATGAGGCCATTCATGAAATAGGGAGGTCCAGGGGTGATCTCCTTTGGAAAGCGGACCAGCCCTGCAGGAAAAATGCCCGGCCCCCTTCCATGACACTACCCCCCGGGGTTTAGAACCCATGGATGTCCCGGGCGGGTCTTTTGTGCTGCCCTAGTTCCGCGAGCTTCCGGGCCCCCTCCCTCCCGGGGACGGCCCATCAAAGACCCTTTATCTCGGCGGGGAAATGACTGGAACGAGGCCAGCGGTCCTGGTTCTCCCCCAAACCCCCGTTCCCCAAATGCCCCCCCCATGAGAAAGGGGACGAAGCCACTTTGGCCCCTTGTTGGCAAAGGGTTTTGGGGTTGGGGGGAAAAAAAGCATTCACAGCGGGGTTTAAAAAGCTCTCAATTAGGGTACCCCAAAAGACCCGGAATGGGGGGCCGGGGTTCCGTTGGGAGGGGCTTCCGAAGGGTGGCGGGAACGGCCGGTGTGGGGCGCAGTGGAAGCTGTTAATGAAACTGTTGGGTGAGCTCGGACACCTGCGCACCAAAGCCGAAACCCCCACCATGTCATAAGATTTCCCCTCCGGGGGGTCCTTCCCAACCTGGGGCTGAGGGAAAACCTCCAAGCAGACGGTTATTACCGCTCCTCCTTTTTGGTCAATCTTTTGTCACGGTGTGAAAAGGGGCAGGGGGCACGAGTAAAAAGAGTTTATTAAAAATTTGATATGAAGGCTCTTGGGAAGACCAGGGACTTTTGGTTTCAGCAAGACGGTGAGTGATTCCCCTTTTGCGATTGATGGAAGTTGGTGAAGACCTGACACTTCCCTTGAGTGCGTTTGTGGAGATGGTGACGAATCAACCTCCCCTTGAGTGCGGTTGGTGAGTTGGTGAGGCGAGGTATCCCGTATGATCGGCCATTAATCCAGAGACGACACCAGGAAACAGAGCATGAAGCGGAACGATGAATGCCCCACGAACAGACAAACACCACGCGGACCTTCAACACAAACGGTCTGACAACAAGGACGAAAGACCGGAGCATTAAATAGGCTGCTGTAACGATCTGCACCTGCCGCTGATCAGCCGATCAGCGATAACACCCACATGAAACAATTAACATGACGTCACAACAACCAAACCAGCAGGAGACGGGTGCAGTCATATACCATGAAACGTACCCCTCTCCTCCCTAGGAGACGCCTCCTGGCGTCCCCAGAACCCCTTACCTGTCGATCCCTTGTAAGCACACCGATAAGAGGAGTGAGCCCAGGACTCGTCCCTACGCCCAGGTACCACAAATTCTCTCCTCCGGACCGAAACCTTCCCAGTCCACCAAGTACCCCCCCCACACCCCCCCCCCCGCCACCACAGTACTGGAATCCGCGCCACGGGGCGTCTTAGAGTCCAGAATGCAATTGACTCGAACTATAAGTGGTCTCAGACCCATCTACGAGTACACATCGGGCGGGCGTGGCACCGTCAGGTAGGCGGATTAATAGGGAATGAAAAAACTGGCTTAATTTAGACACATGAAAGGCTGGGATGACTTCTCTTTGTACGCAAGGAGGGAGTTGTGTAGGTGCGGGCTACTGCCACCGGACTAATGATATCGGTGACAGTAACCAGGGCCAATAACTTTGGGAGCCAATTATTTTTTTTTTTGCATACGGTAGTGGAAAGGAAATATTCCTTAGTTAGTAAAGCCACACTTTTTGACCCACGACGTTATACGGGAGGCCTAGACCGGTGGCGGATCGGCTTTTAGCCTTGGTGCGCCGCCCATCACCATTGGAGTAGAGTCATCGCGGGCTCTTAGTCGCAAGTGCTTGGTTTTTTTGTGACACCTATGGTACGAAGGCGTTGAACAGAGGGGACCGCGACTTCGGATTCCAGACTGGGAAAAACAGGTGGTGGGTAACCTACACTACATTTCAAAAGGTGATAGGCCCGTTAGACCTGATATGGGTAAGGTATTGGGGCGTACTCCACCAATCGAAAATTGTTTGGCCTCAGGAGGAAGGGATTCTTGGAAAACCAAACATGCAACCCCTTTCCAAAATCTTGGTTGGCTCTTTCGGTTGGACCATTGCTCTGGGAGATGAAACCCCTGAGGATGACAGGACTTACAGTCCCCGCCCCAGAAATCTACAGAAATCTCGCCAAAATTGTGGACACAAATTGGGTGGGTCCCCTGTTGGAGACACCACGTCTATACGATGACCGGCCACTGTTACCCACCGAAAGACGTGATCCTACCACCGGCAACCGCTGTCTCCTTGGGCTGAGGGTAATTTGGGCACCAGGGAATAAAATGGAGCCGCCTTCGAGAATCGGTCCCACAACGGTCCACAAACTACCGTGTTGCCCTGGGCGGGCGCGACGGCGCGGTGATAAAATCTAGAGCGATGTGTGGACCAGGGTCCGAAGGCAATCGGCCCAGCGGTTTTTTTGTTTGTTTTTTTTTTTTGAAGTAACCCATCAGGGGGTCGATTGGAAGTCCTTACCAGTGGCACCAAACGAGCAAGTCAAACACAAAACTGCTGAATGTCGCCCGGCCATCAAGTGGCCACCCAGAATCGTTGCCCTACCGGACAAAAATAGTAGAGGTATACTCCTGGATGGTCAAGCCAAAGTAGTAGAACAGATGTCCCCACTGGATAACGTTGGACCGTAATTTCCTCCGGCACAAAGATAAGAGACGCTCCCCGGTGGGACAACAAGGGGGAGGCATTACCAATTCTCAACGCGCGTCGTCTTAACCTGCTCGATCCTTCACCGCCACTCCACCCCCCCGTGTCCATTGCTTTTTTGTTGCTGTCGAGTACCCACTAATCTTTTTTTCTTTTCTGGTGTGTCCTTTACTTAGGTTGATCAATATTAATTTACCCTCGGGAGTGGTACGGAGCGTTCGGAACGGTCACCAAAAATACGGTGATAAGTGATCGGCGTTTAAATATTTCTTTGGAACCCGGGCGGTTACGAGATAGTAAAATCAAACCGTACCCGAAAAAAAGTGCCCACCGAGCCTGCCTGGAGTTCAACCTTTTTTAGCTGTACTAGGTATATGTCTAGAGTTCTTGTGGGTCAGTCCATACAATAAAAGGAACCCCCGATCCCTCTATACCAGTGGCGGCCACTCCTCCGAATGCCATCTTGACTGCCAACAACTCTCGGTTAACCAATATCTCGGTAAATTTCGTTCAGGCTGGAGATAAACGATTAGAAAAAATACGCGCATGGGTGGACCTTGTCATCTGGGAAGAACGCTGAGAGATAACACCCAAGCTCCTACCCCCCTCACCTCCGATGCATCGACCTCCACCACAAAAAACTGATGTGATGGGTCAGGGGTTATCAAGATTGGGGCTGAAACAAAGCAGCTCTTCAGTTTGGCAACACAAGCCTCGACTGTGTCTGACCACCTGAAACGTAGTCTTGGTGGAGGTCAAGGCGGTCATTTTTAGGTGCGGAGTAGTTGGCTGAAGTTGCGAATAAAAAACGCCAATAGAAGTTGGCGAACCCCAGAAACTTCTGTAGGGCCTTACGGGAAATCTGGACTTGGCCACTCTACCACAGCCTTAAACTTTCCTCGGGATCCATGCGTATTCCCTCAGTCGACACGATATACCCCAAAAATGGAACCAACTGTGCATGAAACTCGCATTTCTCCGCCTTGACAAAAAAGCCCATTCTCTAGCAACCTCTGAAGCACTCGTCGAATGTCCTGCACATGTTCCTGGAGAGAAGAAGAAAAAACAATCAATATGTCGTCCAGGTAGACATATATGAACTGATCAATCATATCTCGCAGCACGTCGTTGACGAGTGCCCTGGAAGACCGCTGGGGAGTTGGAAAGCCTGAAGGGCATGACCAAATATTCAAAGTGCCCCCTGGGCGTATTAAAAGCGGTCTTCCATTCATCCCCACTCCCTGATGCGGACCAAATGATAAGCATTACGTAAAGTCCAGTTTTGTGAAAATCGACGCTCCCTGCAACCTTCTCGAAGGCTGAAGACATCAACGGCAAACGATAAGTATTCTTGACCGTGATGTCGTTCAGTCCCCGGTAATCAATACAAGGTCGCAGTGAGCCCGTCCTCCTTTCCCACAAAAAAGAACCCCGCCCCCGCTGGAGAAGAGGAAGGGCAGATGAACCTGGAAGCTAGAGAATCAGAAATATATTTCTCCATAGCCTCCCTCTCTGGAACCAAAAAGGAACATAAACATACCTTAGTCTTATACTTACCCGACAGTAATTCTATGGCACAGTCGTAGGGACGATGCGGAGGAAGAGAAGCAGCACGAGACTTACTGAACACTTCCTTCAGGTGGAGGTACTCCGCGGGCACGTTAGACAAAACTCCACCACTCCTCCTGCAACACAGACATAGAAACAGACGGACAGGCAGACACTAAACAAGACTCGTGACATCCTTGACACCAAGTTAATATGGTATTTGAAGACCAGTCTACTTTCGGGTTGTGGAGGAGGAGCCAGGGGTGACCAAGGACTATGGGTGCCTGGGGGGAGTCAAGGATGTGGAATGAAATGGTTCAGAGTGATTGCCAGAGGTGATGAGGGTGATGTCTTCAGTGACGTGAGATATGACCGGAAGCTTCTGTCCCATTGAGGGCGTGAACCGTGATGTGGTGCGGAAGGGGTCGGAGAGGAATGTGAAGACGGTGTGCTAGTGTGCTGTCCATGAAATTACCTTCTGCCCCTGAGTCCAGTAGTGCTTGACAGTGGTGGGTCTGTGCTGCCCACCTTAGCCTTACCGGAAGGAGCGTGGATGATGATGAGGTCTTCTCGGCAGAGATCCCACCCGATAGTAGCCTCATACGTACTACCGGGCCTCGCCTTTTACCGGGCAGTTGTAAGCATGGTGCCCGGTTCCCCCGCAGTAGAGACAAAGGCCCAGGGACCTCCGCCTCTTCCTTCTCCTCCCGGGAAAGCCCCTACCTGCATGGGCTACGTGATCGTAGGAGGGGCTGGCCGCGTCCCCGCCGCTGGACCGCACGTTCGGCTGGGACACGATGTGGAACTGGGTAAGCTCCGCCTCTCCATCCGCGTCAGACGTGCGTCGACCCGCAAAGCCAGTTCAATAAGCCCATTCAGTGAAGTCGTGAGATCCAGGGCGTAGATCTCCTTCTGGACGCGGTCAGCCAGCCCATTCAGGAACATGTCCCACTGCGCCTCCTCGTTCAAATGACACTCTACCGCCAGGGTTCGGAACTCGATGGAATAGTCCGAGACGGATCTTTCGTGCTGCCGTAGTTCCGCGAGCTTCCTGGCCGCCTCCCTCCCGGTGACGGCCCCGATCAAAGACCCCGTCTCATCTCGGCGGAGAGTGACTGGAACGAGGCGCAGCATGGATCCTGGTTCTCCCACACCCGCCGTTCCCCATAATGCCACCCTCCCAGTGAGCAATGTGAGCACGAACGCCACTTTGGCCCTCTTGTTGGCAAAGGTTCTGGGTTGAGGGAAAAATGCATGTCACAGCGGGTTAAGAAAGCTCTACAATAGTTAGGCTCACCCGAATAAGACTCCGGAATGGGGAGCCGTGGTTTCGGTTGGGAGGGGGGCTTCCGAAGGGGCTGGCGGAACGGCCGGTGTGGGGCGGCGCAGTGGAAGCTCGTAGTAACTGAAGCTGTTGGGTGAGCTCGGACACCTGCGTCACCAAAGCCTGAACCCGCGCGACCAGTGTCATTAAGATTCCTCTCCTGGGAGTCCATCCTCCGAAAACACTGGCGCTGAGGAAATCCTCCAGAGCAGACGGTTGATTACTCGGCTGCCTCCATTGTTGGTCAGATCGTTCTGTCACGGCGTGATAAAAAGGACAGGAGGCAACTGCAAGTAATAATGATGTTTATTAAGAATATGTGATGATGAATGGCTCTTGGAGAATGACGCAGGGACTTCAGATGGCAGCACAGACAGGGTGAGTAGATTCCCTTGAGTGCGATGATGGAAGTGGTGAAGACCTGGACAATTCCCTTGAGTGCGTTGGTGGAGATAGTGAAGAATTAACACCCCCCTTGAGTGCGTTGGTGGAGTTGGTGAAGGCGAGGTATCCGTAATGATGGCATTAATCCAGAGACGACCAAACAGGAAACAGAGCATGAAACAGTAACAACGCTGAATGACGAACAGACAAACACCATGCGGACCTCACACAAACGATCTGACAAACAAGAGACGAAAGACCGGGCATTAAATAGGCTGCTGTAACACCCACATGAAACAATTAACATGACGTCACAACAAACCAGCAGGAGACGGTGCAATTCATAACCGTGACAATGCGGTTGCAATTATGAAGTTAAAATGTAATGAACAAGAGTTTTCATCTCAACATAACTTTTCTTTTTTTAACTTTTAATTTTTTTATCATCAGTGTGACTTTTTTTTTTTTGGTTCTTTTTTATTTTTTTTTGGGTATTTCCACACCAGGTATCGTGTGTTGTGCCAAGGAATGTGTGTGTGTGTGTGTGTGTGTTGTGTGCGTGCGTGTGTAGCTAATTATTATTTTTTATGAAATACAGCAAGAAAATAAGTGTCACTCAGTGCGTGAAGTCAAAAACTGGTTAGAGCCCAGCTGAACGTTTAAAAAAAAAAAAAATCTCCGACAGGCAGAGATGCAACGCAAGTCGCATTCTACCAAGCGCCACGTCTAAACAAACCCCACATTTACCAAAACTCTACTGGTTAATAAGTAAGTACCACAAACCAAAGTAAAAAACAAACCTGAAGCTGAAGAACACCTAAACGTTAACGGAAAAGACCCGCGAACCTGAGTGACTGAGGGAGAGACAGAGAGAGAGAGAGCGCTGTTCTCTTCTCAGTGTTCTGTGTGTGAGTGAGCAGAGCGTGACACAGCAACACAATAAATCTGTATGTGTGTAGGGGAGGGGCACTGTGACTAGCCTATCACAGAACACGCAGACACGGTCAGCAAAAACCCCAATGAGAATTTTTATTTAATCCGAGCACAGATATTGACTCGTATTACTCGTATAAATACTTGTACTCAGCAAAAGTGCTTTATCCGTACCGGATACTCGTTTCAGCCATGTATCCGGCTCAACTCTAGTAATAATAAATAAAATCAGTAAACATCAGTAAATACATGGATGGATAAGAAAGGAATAACTGACGACAGGCCGTTGAATTATTAGAAAAATAATGCACACCCGAGGTGGTGATGCGGCCACGACGCAAAGCGGAGAACTCTTTGAGTTGGAGTTTCAGTCATGTCTCAGATAATACACCTTGCTTTAACTCAGATCCTACGAGATCCTTCTGGAGAAACCGGCCTCAACAGGAAGACCAGTTCTCCTGTGACACAGTAACATACAGTAACTACACTGAGCATGAATACTCAACTTACTGTTCCTCTGAACACTTGATATTATAACAACTCAGAAGAGCAAGTTCTGGATAAAGATTTCTGTACATTAAAGGCTAAATTATTCGTTCCATTTTTCTTGTTATTCACCCATCCTGTGTTGTTGTGATTAAGAGTGGACTGATATATCTTGAAGCAGTGAAGGCAGGATGGAAAGACTCTTGTGTAAGATGTAGATGTAGCAGGTCTTCTCCTCAAGCTGCTGCATCTGTGGCCTCAAGCAGTTTGAGTTGAGTGTTTGTCATCTCCAAACACAGAAGAAAACATAAAAACATAGGATCTAACAGAATGGAGTTTTAATGTGATTCTGTTTCTAGCAAAAATACAGACATAACCAGTTATACATAACCATTTAACAGATTTAACTCTATTTGTGTATTAACATTAACAAACAGCACAGTTTGAATAACAAAGCCAAGTATCATTGCCTCAGTATCATTGTATTTATGATATTATTTATGATTTCCTTTATGATTCATTGACTATATTAAGCTCCTCCAGAGTTTGGGGACTGAATTCCTTCGGTCATGAACTGGCAGAAGTCTTCATACTCCAGATCTACTGGGAGCTTCAATGTTATGCTGCAGGTGTTTCTGGGAACATCCGCCTGCTTCTATTCAGGTTTTTCATGCAGAAACTCAGTTGTTGGAGTGTCTCTAAAACCAAAGGCAGATGTCCCAGAAGCAAACACCAGCACATCCTCTAAACTGAGCTGAACTACGCAATTACAGAAGTTCTTGTCATCTATTACTAGTATATATTTTACTTTTTTATTAGCATTTTTCAAATGATTTTTAAAGACAAACAGCAATTTAATTTTTCACTTACAAAAATGCTTGATTTAAAATATGTAAAAATGTATTACCTGTTGATTAATATCTCATAATCAAAGCCACATTATTAAATCAACATGCTGTAGCGTGAACCAGACAAATTAAAGATTCGATCGGGAGCCTGGTTGAAACATGAGCCGAATTCCACAGAGAGGCAGGATGTTGTAAATCAACTCCCAGCACCACAGTCTGATAACCAACCAACTCTTTCAGAGAACAGCTTTCAACATTAACACCATTAGAACAATTATTGACAATTTCAATTCGAAGAAGAGATTGTCTAATTTGGGGCAAGTAATCGAAGAAATGGACAGTCTGACCCTCACATGTAAAGCCATGAGAGTAAACAAGATCGTTGGATTGACTTCCCCCCACCTAGCAAAACCAGACTGAAATTCCTAAGGAGACTGTTAACCCCTCTGGTCTTCACAGAACATATCCTTTCTCCCCAGAATGGCACAGATAATGCCTTCCAATGCATATATGCACCAAAATGAACTCAAAAAAGACTTCTAAATGGATATCAGTCCATTGCTCAACTCCATATCATACATGTAACCCCCACATTTGATTATAATGTTTCTAATCACTTATTGTGTATGTCTTTTTAAATAACTCTTGAATAGCTTAAGGGATCATATTCATGTTTAGTATGTGTGTGTGTTCGAATCTTCTTGCTTGAAACGTTTCTGACCATCAGTTATTTGTCAAATGTATCATATTCTTGTTATAGGAATCATGTCCAAATTATACTCTGCAAGAGCGGGAAAATTCGGACCATGTGCTTGATAAGATAACATATGATTTATGAATGGTGGGGACAAACAATGCAACACCACCACGAGAAAAGACCATATCTGATTGGTCAAGACAACCATTTGAGGTGTGGCCAAAAGGCCAGTTTAAATACTCAGGACACCATCAAATTTTGCTTTTAGCTTTGCTTGTAGTTTAAGCTTTTAGTCATGCTTTTAGCTTTGAGCTTTCGTTTAGCTTTTGCTATCAGTCATGCCGGCTTTTAGCTTTGCTTGTAGTTTAAGCTTTTAGTCATGCTTTGTCATCACTTTTAGCGTTCTTCGAGCGCCGTTCCAACGTGCTTCGGCCTGCACGCCTGCTGCTACTTAGCCACGATGAGAAGAAACACCACCTAGTCTTGTCAAACTTTACTTCTATTCTTTTACTTTAGTTTCTTTCTTTTCCGTTTGAGAGTTTGTGTTCTGAGTTAAGTTTTGTAACGCCGTGTCTCCGAGTCTGACCTCGCGTACCCGTCTGAAACTACAACCAGCCCACAACTCCGCATCTTCAGCCAACGCCCAACCACGGGCTTCCCAAGACGTCACTTCAACGATTACTGAACTTCCAGCCAATCAGCAACTTCGGGAAACCCCCTTTTCAGCGACAACAAAGGGAACCCCGTTAAACAGGCAACGCAAGTAACCTCCAGACTCACATCTGTACTGATGTTATCTTATATAATTTTAACCTAATTGATGAACTCAATGCGAGGGTTAATTAAGTGATTGATGGTTGTTAATGTCTATGCAATTTCTTGTATTGCTTTAAACTTGGGATTTCACATTTTCATTCTCTTAAACTCATTCTTTCCTAACGTTCTATCCTCCTGCAACTTGTGTGAATGTGTGAGTGTGTGTGCTTATGTGTTAGATTAGTTTATATGTCTTAGAATTATCTAATAAAGCCTTATTTATATTGAAAAGAGAAGTATCTTGTGTTTCGTGCTTACAAGTTAATGTCTTAAACTAACGATCTTGTTACTGTGCTAATTAATAGTGTTTTCACTATACTTTGGATATTAATATCCAGTGCAGATTTGATGTTATACGGCTCGTTCAGTGAATCGCTGGCCGTTTCAGTGATCAGCCGTGAAACAGTGATTCTGTTCAAATTCCCTTTAAAATCTTAAATGATTCCCTTTGAACTAAATTGACCTGTTTCCCTTACAATGCTAAAAAGCCCTGCAGCTGTAGGACTGAAAACGATCGAAGACTTCTGTTCTCCTGTCCCAAACCTAAAATGTTTGATACCGATACCTTGACTTCGATACCGGTTCCTGAATGATATTTTTTTAATACCAATTTTATGAAATCCATTTTAACAAGATTACATTACACATTATCTCAGAGAAACTTTGGTTTTATATTTTCAGCTTGTTGACTTTTATTTTGTACAGACTGTCCTGAGCCACTGCACAAAGGAACAAAATGTAACCCACACAATATATCAATGTAAATATTTTTAATAAAGTACAAGCAGTTTTAAGTCAATATGCTCACTGCTGCTTAAGATCTTTAAATCACGCAGGAGTTGGTTACTGGACTCTGAGGACAGTGTAGATGAAGTAATCTGTAGTGCTTTTATCTCTGTCTGAATCTTCTCTGTGGTGCTGCTGACAGTGATCTGTCTTCTTGCTTCAGCTGCCATGTCCTCCACAGCAAACAGCTCCTCAAGGGCAGACAGCTTTGGCTTCTTCTGTGAACTAATAAGTAAAGAAATACAGAAAAATATAAAACATTATCAAGGTAAATGTGAACAAATGGGAAAAAAAAGAATGTCTTTATATTTTCTCACCACTGTCTTCATCAGATGAGCTGTCACCATGGTCACCTGGGGCCTGTTTCAGAAAGGAGGTTAAGTGAAAACTCTGAGTATGTTAACCCTGAAATGAGGGAAACTCTAGGTTTTCCATTTCAGAAGGGGAGGTATGTTAAACCCGAGAACGCAGGTTAAGTCAAGCCCGTTTCTGAAAGAGAGGTAACTTAGAGTCAGTTACCTTGGTAACTTACGCTATGAACCTAACTTTGTCGAGAGCAGGTTTTCTTCGGTAAACCCAGAGTTTCGTTAGGTCTCCTCCCCTTTTTAAAGCACAAGCGATGTTTAAAACAGTGGATTATGTCAACAGGAGGTTCATCCACAGTATTAATGTGCAGGTACACTGACAGCCTACTGTTTCTAATGGTCAAAGATCACAATACTGTACATGTCTCATTCTTTGCACTGTCAAGATCATATGTGATGCTGCACATATAATCACAAATGCGGAGGTCAAGTGGCCCGGCTCTGTTCATGACTCAAGAATGTATTGGGAGTCAACCCTGAGCAACAGACTGGAAAGGGGTAAGTAAATGTATGTCCTATACACATATTTCAATGTATGCACTACACACTCACAGGGGAATTTCTATGCAGCTCTAAAGCAATGTGAATTTTCTTACAGGAGAGATTGATGGCTTTCTGCTGGGAGAGTGTTACCCATGCTGACCAAATCTTACTACCCCTTACCCAGAACCTGAACCAGGCCTCCAGCAGTGCTTCAATGTGGCACACTGCAGGGCGAGAGCCCGGCTGGAGATGACCATAGGCCTGTTGAAAGCCCGTTGCCAGTGCCTACGTCACCTCAGGGTAACCCCTGAAAGGACCTGCAACATTATTGTGGCATGTGTTGTTCTCCATAATATTGCCATAATTAGAGGGGAACAACACCCTGCCCTACAATTACAAAATCCTGAGGAATACCCAATCAACCCTGCAGATTTCCAGGATCCACCACCACCACCACAAAAAAATAAAAAAAAAAGAAAATGAATAAACACAAAATCACAGCAATTTATATGGTGTTCTTTATTTCCTACAGTTTCAAATATTTCCTAGAATTCACCTGTGACCTTTTTAATAAGAAGTCTATATAACTCCTTAACTGGCAACTGAAAATACAGTAGATTAGAGATACATAATGTAGTTCTAAAATTCTACAGAATTAAACTGGGCTTTTACTGTAAATCACTGAACTGTCTGCGCACCAGAAGTTGATGGACCTTCCTCCTGCTGTTCTTCCACAGCAAAAAATGCTGCTGCACTGCTAGACACTGAATGGTATTTAGTTATTTAATGTCAAATGTTTGTAAAGCCAGGTACCCTACACCTATGACATGCTCAAGGCTTACCTGATTAAATTATTTTTTTATATTTCATTTTAAGCTGCTGCCACATTCTTTTAATGCCTGCAGGATTGCACCTATACATGAAAATTAAATTAATAGGTTTAATAAAATACTGTTCTTCCAGTTTCACCTGATATTATAACAGTTGGGAATTTACTCTAAAATAGTTCCTAATTACTAACTACAAATTATATCTTTAACTAGTCTAATTAGATTAATGTAATACCGGTAATTACTATCTCTAGAAAGTATTGGTTTCTGCTTACAAATTTGGTCTACTTACTTATTACTTTCTAAATCCCAAATCAACCTCAACCACTTGAACAATAAGGAGAGACAAGAAACTGCATTTCTAATGCTTTCAAATAAACAATATACAATTGCATGAATTATCCTTGAATTGACCAAAGTGTGTAACTAGAGGGAGAAGGGTTACATTAAAAAATATACCTTTTAAAAATTTGATGTTAAATCCCACTATTGTTTTATACAGAATTGTTTTATAGTCTTTAAATTACAGTATTTAGATTACTTAGTAATTAATTACACCCAACACTGTATAAAAGTAATTAATGTAAACTCACGCATTGACTCGAGCAGCTATTTTCTCCCAAGCTAACTCTCTGTCCTTCGCTGCAGCAGTGTTGATTTTTTTTTAAAATACATGTTCAAATTCTCCATATGCTTGCATAAGCACTTCCAGTTCTGCGGGTGAGAAATATGCAGACCTCTTTTTGTCTGACGCTGTTGCCATGGTTACTCATTATATCTGCGCTCCATTGATAATGGCTTTTTATAGTTGTGGTGCATGCGCTTAACTCAGAGTCAGTCAATTTAGAGTTGATTAAACTAACTAATTTCAGCTTTTCTGTAACTGAAAACTCAAGAGTTTCCCATCTCAGGGTAAGTCAACTCAGAGTTCAAGTTTAAACTCAGAGTTGATTGAACCTCCTTATTGAAACAGGCCCATGGAGTTGTTGGAACTGTTTGCGTTTCTAGCCAATCATAATTTGAATCTTAAATCTTTTTCTTAGAAGCTGTCAATATGATTTATAGGATTGTTTTGTGTCTGTGTTCGTCGTCTTGTGTCCTTGTTTGTAATTTGTGCCTTGTCCGTTTTTTGTAAACTGAAGACCTGGAGCAATATAATTATTTATTCTATTTTAGCTAATTGTTAAGTGAAAATATAATGTTTAAGTCATAATTTGTTCATAGAGATTGATAAAAAAAATGAAAAGGTGTGTTTCTAACTGAGCAGTGTTCATAATATATGTATTAAGCCGAATGTTGATGTCAGTTTGTTTCATGTGCATTTATTGTGTCTATAGCTCCGTTTTTTGTAACTGTGGAACTGAAAATAAATAAAAGGCATAAATTTTTCACATCATTTCTAGTGAACAGGTGCAATATTTACAGAATACAGTATTTACAGACGCTGTCAATAAAGAATGAATAATGATTTTTTTATGTAGCCTATATACACCATTGTAACTTAAGATCCTGAGCAAGATGAATTGTTGTGCGTTTGATCAAATATTTTAAGTTATAATTTGCTTACGGCAATTAAAAACAAGTTAAAATGGGTAAATCTTCTATACATATTTTTGATTCTTCATTTTCTTAACTGACATACTCCAGTTCATGTTAAAACACTAGACATGCTTATTCTGTACCATTTTAGCACGTTTTGTGTGAAAACTTTAATTTTGTCCATCAAAAGTGTGCTGTCACTTTAATTGAGCGTCAGCAGCACAGCAAAAATAGACTCTGCGCCGAAACCCCCGCTTCACTGCTGCCCACGCGACGCTCCTGCTGGCGGTGTGAATGCACTCATTGATTAACATGCACGCCGAAAAAATGCACTCATTGATTAACATGCACGCCGAAAAAAATACATGCTGCTCATGCTTGCAGTGAGAAACCGGCATTAGACTTTACTAAAAGTTGCTTTTAGCTTCTTTATAAAAGTCTCCTACTCTCAGAAAAGTCCTACTTGTAACTAAGATTTTTTTGACACTACCCCTCCAGACAGACTATAATTTTGAATTCCTCCCCTTCCTTATTTATAAAGATTCCCTTTCAGTATCACCATCACTACTTAAGTCTTGTTCAGTCTCTTTTTTTTCCCAATTTTTTTTTATAGTTTTACTACACTTCCCCCAGTTTCCATCATATCTCCATTTTATCTTCACCCAGTCATGTTAATGGATATTCTGCTATGTACATCAATGACTGAGTTGAATTTTTTTAAAAATTTTTTTACATGGATTCAAATTCTACCGTCCATGTGCTTCATCTGCCAGTGGAATGGAGGCCAGCAAGTACAAGCTGAGCAGGAAAACCTCACTCCCCTGATCTCAAGAGGCACACTAGTGACTGACGCTAGAGGTGTTCTTGTTAATGTGCCTGCCTCCCATCATGAAAACGCCAGTTCGAATCCCCCTTAGAGCGAGTGAGAAGAGTAGAACCGGAGGGGATACACTGGTGCCAAGACCCGGATTGGAACGAGGTTTGAGGGGGTGAGTGAAACGGAGTCCAACTGGTAAGTGCTGTGCAGGAAAACCTCACTCCTCTGATCTCAAGAGACATCCTGCTAAGACCGAGTGAGGGGAGAAGAACCAGAAAAACTTCAAGTGTCAACTAAATTCTTCACTGAATCTATCTGACTTTGTACCTGGGAATAAGACACACAAGCGTTCCCTAGAGGTGTTTCTTAAAATTACCTACAAAAACAGGTAACAGAGTTAACAATGTTAAAATTCCACAATGCTCTGATCAGATGCTCTCAGATGATCTCCACATTTATTTTAATGAAATGAAAACATGCAACACATACATGTTAAATAAATGAAAACATTCAGTACATATTTACGTTAATGAAATAAAAACAGCATCCGACTAACTGACACTGTGAGTGTCTAAAGTGTGAACCACTCCTCTCTCTCTCTCTCTCTCTCTCTCTCTCTCTCTCCTGGTTTCACTTCTTGTTTATACTATAACCTTCTGTATAGACTCAGTTAGGTTTGCCCCTCCTAACATACGTTGGTTCTATTTGTGTTGTTTTTTTTATTATTTTATTTTATTTTATTTTTAATTTTTTTTAATTTTTATTTATTTATTTTTATTCTACCTCTCTATGATTTCATTTCATTTATTTATTTTTAGCTTGAAGGTACAGATTCAGCTTAGTTGATTTGAATTAAATCTGAGATTTAATTAAATCAATTTGTTTATTTTTATTATTTCTTTTATTCTCCTAAAGGTATAAAGACATTCTCATTTTAACTTTACCTTATTTTTAGTTATTTGACCATCACCATCTTCCCTCTCGGTATAAGTTAGAGCAGTTCTAGCAACCGTTGTCACCTTAATGAGTGGTACAGGTTTTAGTAGCCTAATTTCCTGTCTATTACCTTCCTTACACCAGGCCCCTGAGCCGACTAGAAACACTTCCTGTTGTTTTGGTTTATTACCTTGAGCTGTTTGGTGTGTCCCTGCTAGCGCAGCTAACAGTCTCCCTAGGTTTTATGACCATGCTGCATTACTTTAACAAGTGATAACTGCTTACTCATATCTCCTAAACTAAATAAGGAAAGCCCTTCCTCTGTCTCTTCCTGATTTTATTTTAGTTTGTTTAGTTGATACCTTCATAGTGATTGAAACCTGTCTGAACCATCAGAGAATATCTGGGAATAATGTTGATAAACCGAATAGTCTAAGTCATTAAATGACCCCCTAGGTTATCACCCATCAACAGTGTTACTCATAATTTTCAGGTGCTCACTCAGACCAATCATCCGCTCCCGCTTTATCAGCCACGAAATCTACACGTTTAGTGTGTGTCACTAACTGATTACACTAGTTAACCATGCAACACATAGCCAAACATTTTAGCTCACTAAATCTGTGCATACTTGCATTGGCTTTCTGTGTTTTTCCTGCTCCACCTGTCTTACACCTGTGTCCAGATCATCCAGCCCTGCCACCCACCTGATCAGCCAGCAACCTCTGACTGAGCGCTGCAACGGACGCCACCCCCGGTCCGGGACTACTCCTGATCTGCGGCACCTGAGCGAAACGGCTGGATGACAACCTGAACTGGCAAACAGACCATTATCAAACCAATGCTACAGCTACAGAGAGCCCACAAGGAGGCCGGAGGACTGGAAGCATGCGCAGAACTGCCAGACCAACTGGACCAGCAAGTGACAGCGGATGAAGAGGACAAGGAACTACAGGAGGAAGTGGAAAGCTTCAAGAGGCCTTTACAAAACCTGCACAGACACTGAGCATAGAAAGCAGCAGCTGGGATAAAAGCCAGAGAGGCTCCAACAGGCTGAAGCTCTCTTAAGTAATGGCCCAGGCGAATCGAAACAACGCCTGTGAATGCCACCTGCAAGCAGCCCAAGCTAAAACCCAAGTCCTTGGCTCAGCAACAAGACAACCCAAACACCAATCAGGTAAAGTCAAACAAAGCCAAGGTGACCTCAGTGTCACGAATGAACTGAAATATGCTTGCAGACCACAAGGTGAACAGACGGGGAAAACACTGCACAAAATTTTCCCTGACAAAGCAGGACCAGCCCCCCCCAGCCAAGAGTCCAAACCTGCGAGGGGGGGCGAGAGCCCACTGTTCACACTTCGCTCATCCCCAGCCAGCAACCACAGGGGGGTGGGGCAGGGTCCCTTCCAGAGGATCACTGCAGACACACACACCATGTGGACCCACATACCCCAACAAGTTGGCCAGAGACATTACAACTTCCCTCTACACGAAGCCCGCAGTACGTTGGCCTACAGAGAACACAGCGCTGCCTCCATAGAGACTGTTAAAATCCTGCCTATCTCTGCACAGTACCAGAACTGACACTGGAGAGCACATAGAGTGAGCGGCATGAGAAACAAACAACCTACCAGAATGCCCTCCTGCCTCACCAGAAAGCCAGACGGCCATGGTATCAATGAGCGGCATGAGAAACAAACAACCTACCAGAATGCCCTCCTATTAAGAGAAATGCCCAGATCTCAGCCAACAGTCTCTCACCACAGAGACATCCATCCTAAAGCCAGACGGCCATGGTATCAAGGTATCACACAAACCTGGTATCAAGACTCCTGAGGAACCCAATTGAAAAGGGGGGCAACCCGGAAACAGAATGTTGGAAAACAAGGCGAGATTTGGAGCTCCTGTGACACTGAAGTAAACCCAACTTTTAGGTCACCTCTAACTGATAGACCCCACGTTGAAGCTCAGAAACAGAACTGAACTCTTAAGGCCCCAAAGGTGTGCACTGAACATGCAGTCATACATGTATACCACCTTCTCATTGATAAAGAGCTGCTGGATCACATTGACCCTTTGCTGAACTTGAGACAGCCGAAACTCAAGGCTGAAGTGCAAAACCCCTGCCACTTCAGCCAAACAGTTCACCCAGACAGACTGTCAGGTCACCGAGGTCACGAGAAAATCTCACAGCCAGCCATGAGAATTTGGCCTTGAGCCTCACACCAGACCTGCCTTCACAAGCAAGTGCATGAGCTTCCCTATGAGACATCGCAACCACCTTGAGAAGCCCTGTCAAGTGCGAGAACCTTCTGCCAAGACCTTACCAGACATTTACTCTTGTGAATATATAAGACTGCAGTTCCAGCATATACAAAATGGGGTCGCTGTTCAGCTCAACATCAGCCCACCTGCCATCCGGCCTTGCTGATCCACCTGCCATCCAATCATCATGATCCACCTGCTGTCCGACCATCATGACAACCCTTGTCTGACGATGTTTGCGTGGAACTTCTTCAGCCAAAAGGGGGAATTCTGTAGCATCTGCTTAAGATCATGTACGATCATTTGGGCTTTATGTTGTAGGGATTCCTTTAGCCTTTTGACATTTGCATATATAAATTACAGAATCTGGCCCCATAGTATACATTTATATGAGTGCTTAATGTCAAGGTTTACCCCCATTATCTGGAAGATACTGAGCAGACCTTCTTTTAAGGTCTCCCATCCAACTTCAAACACATTCTAGATAGCCCTCGATGCCAGACACCTAATGGGCCCGGCTGAGCAGCCAGCTCTCTCACACACACACACACACACTCAAACCTTCTTGCATTTAACTCAGGATATAAGCCATTCCAAATGTATACGATATATCCCTGTGTGTTCCCAGCTCATATTAGCATAGTTATGATTCTCTAGTCACGTTAGTTGACCTCTAAGTGCCTATATTCAAGCATAAGAATGTATCTTTATGTTTCTATATGTCTTGCATATCTTTCTTGGTACCTAATTAAACATCTCGGTTTGCCTTAGCTAAATATCTCTACTATGTGAGCCTGAAATGCATCATACTATTTGTACCATAGTTTGGGTTACCAGATAACCAGTTAATCCCTCCATTAAATAAATATGCAAATCAGATGTCATTGAGACAAAGAAACACTTTCCCGCTGAAACTATATGCCTTGTTATTGGTCAATCCAACCAAAAGGGGTGTTACTGGGAAACCAGATAAAACCTCTTCCACACCCAAAAGGCTCTTTTTTTTTAACTTGTGGTTCCCTGGAGACACCTATCACCTTGGATACCTCGCGACTCCCCTTCCGGGGAGTCCGATCTTCTGGCAGTTTTCGGCAACTTTGTTGATTCACTTCGGAGCAGTCAACCCATGGATGAAATGACGAAGGTTTTACTCCTAACAGGATTCAACAGGAATCTACGCATTATACATGCACCGGGACACTTTACTCAGCAACAGAACCAATGCAAGTAACTGCTTGTTAACTAATTAGATGCGCTTCTAGGCTTTGACCTCTTTTAATTAAGGTGATGAGATTCTTTGATGGTTCTTAACAGGTTGTGATTTAGTTTATGAGTAAATACTGCCATGACTCTCCACTCTCTTGCGCATGAGCGCTCACTCGCTCTCTCTCTCTACAGTGCGCTCTCTCTAGTGCACACTCTCTCTCTCTCTCTATCCATGCCTTCCTTGCGTTGGCATCTATGTTCAATGTGTGTATGTTTGTGTCTAGTCAGATGTTGCATGTTCCCCTGTAGTGTAGTTTAATAAACATCCATATGTATTCACACTTGGTTGTCTGTGTTTGCTGCTCACAGGACGAGGTCACTTTAACGTTCCAGTTTCGTTACATACTCTGGGAGCAATGTATTAGTAGTAAAATTATTTTTCGTGGCCAGAGAAATAATTTTACTTAGAGTCAATAAACGATTAACACTGTCCGCCCAGGTGGACGAACAAATCAATTTTATTGTACTATTAATTATATAATGCTACAAGTAATTCCTGAAGAAACAAATAATTAAAAATAACCATTCACAATAAACAAAGCACATCCCACTCTAACCTAAACAATTACAATACAGTTGTGTTCTTTTACCAAATGGTGTCTGTAATGTAAATGGCCAATTTGCACGGGATAAGAAATCTCAGTAAAACTACTTGAAGTGGGAGGGGTAACTCGATTTACACTCTACAGTCATGTGTGTCATGTAGGCGTTGCTTCCTGATATACTCGTTTGACAGGACCTAACTGTTTATATCCAATCAGAATTAAAACATTTAATTAATAAAAATCTGGGTGCATATACAGTGGGTACGGAAATTCACTCTTTGTTCTATTGCAGCCATTTGCTAAAATCATTTAAGTTCATTTTTTCCTCAATGTACACACAGCACCCCATATTGACAGAAAAACACAGAATTGTTGACATTTTTGCACATTTCTTAAAAAAGAAAAACTGAAATATCACATGGT
Source organism: Cyprinus carpio (assembly GCF_018340385.1). Taxonomy (NCBI): domain Eukaryota; kingdom Metazoa; phylum Chordata; class Actinopteri; order Cypriniformes; family Cyprinidae; genus Cyprinus; species Cyprinus carpio. The sequence goes on along the minus strand of NC_056575.1, from coordinate 34,752,408 downwards.
CCTAAGTATTAAGACCCTTTGCTCAGTATTTAGTAGAAGCACCCTTTTGATCTAATAAAGACATGAGTCTTTTTGGGAAAGATGCGACAAGTTTTTCACACCTGGATTTGGGGATCCTCTGCCATTCCTCCTTGCAGATCCTCTCCAATTCTGTCAGGTTGGATGGTAAACGTTGGTGGACAGCCATTTTCAGGTCTCTCCAGAGATGCTCAGTTGGGTTTAAGTAAGGGCTCTGGCTGGGCCATTCAAGAACAGTCACAGAGTTGTTGTGAAGCCACTCCTTCGTTATTTTAGCTGTGTGCTTAGGGTCATTGTCTTGTTGGAAGGTGAACCTTCGGCACAGTCTGAGGTCCTGAGCACTCTGGAGAAGGTTTTCGTCCAGGATATCCCTGTACTTGGCCGCATTCATCTTTCCCTCGATTGCAACCAGTCGTCCTGTCCCTGCAGCTGAAAAACACCCCCACAGCATGACGCTACCACCACCATGCTTCACTGTTGGGACTGTATTGGACAGGTGATGAGAAGTGCCTGGTTTTCTCCACACATACCGCTTAGAATTAAGGCCAAAAAGTTCTATCTTGGTCTCATCAGACCAGAGAATCTTATTTCTATTTTTTAGCAAACTCCATGCGGGCTTTCATGTGTCTTGCACTGAGGAGAGGCTTCTGTCGGGCCACTCTGCCATAAAGACCCGACTGGTGGAGGGCTGCAGTGATGGTTGACTTTCTACAACTTTCTCCCATCCCCCGACTGCATCTCTGGAGCTCAGCCACAGTGATCTTTGGGTTCTTCTTTACCTCTCTCACCAAGGCTCTTCTCCCCTGATAGCACAGTTTGGCCAGACGGCCAGCTCTAGGAATGGGTTCTGGACATCCCAAATCTTCCATTTAAGGATTATGGAGGCCACTGTGCTCTTAGGAAACTTAAGTGCAGCAGAATTTTTTCTGTAACCTTGGCCAGATCTGTGCCTTGCCACAATTCTGTCTCTGAGCTCTTCAGGCAGTTCCTTTGACCTCATGATTCTCATTTGCTCTGACATGCACTGTGAGCTGTAAGGTCTTATATAGACAGGTGTGTGGCTTTCCTAATCAAGTCCGATCAGTATAATCAAACACAGCTGGACTCAAATGAAGGTGTAGAACCATCTCACGGATGATCAGAAGAAATGGACCACACATGAGTTAAATATATGAGTGTCACAGCAAAGGGTCTGAATACTTAGGACCATGTGATATTTCAGTTTTTCTTTTTTAATAAATCTGCAAAAATGTCAACAATTCTGTGTTTTTCCTGTCAATATGGGGTGCTGTGTGTACATTAATGAGGAAAAAAAAAGAACAAATGATTTTAGCAAACGGCTGCAATATAACAAAGAGTGAAAAATTTAAGGGGGTCTGAATACTTTCCGTACTCACTGTGTGTGTGTGTGTATATATATATATATATATATATATGTGTGTGTGTGTATATATATATGTATATATATATACACAAACACACGCACACAAACAGGTCGGGTAGAATAATTTATTCAATTTATTAAATTCTGTTGATAATAGGCACTGTTCACTGCTGTTCTTTGTTAATTTATTTATTCAAGCATTTGTTCATCACGAGTGTTGATAATCAGTTCAAAACTACTGTGTACTGACAGAGTTCAATAGAACTTCTGAATTTATTCCCTTATGTTATACCATTATTGCAGAAACATTTAATTGTGGGTGTCACTATCCTAATTTTTACATAATTGCCTCTTGTGAATTCCAGTACAACAGAGGACGAGCAAACGACAGAAGCACCTGGGTATTCGGAATGCTAAGCATCAAGGTTGAGAGGAGGAGACCTATTTTTAATATTGTGCATTGTCGTTCAACCAGAAATCTCATGGCACTCATAAAGAAGCACATTCGCCAGGGAAGCTCAGTCATTTCAGATGGATGGTCCTGTAAATTTGACATCGTTCTCTTCTGAGTGCTGTTATCAGTCTCTCTCAATTTTTTTTTCCTTTTATTGAAAGTCATGAAAACACCATCATGGAGTTTTTTTTTGTTTTGCTATTCGAGCAAATGGGAATACAAAAAAATATATTTGTGGTACTCTCCCATTCACTGCTCTTCAAGGTAACCCAACTATGACGACTTCCGCTGCTGAGAAACCCAGAAATGTAAAAAGGGTCCATTACAAATCATTGCGAGGTTTACAAAACAGCATAGGATAAAGTAAACCAGCAATCTCTCGTTAAAGGATCCCAGGATGTTAACTTTAATTTCAAATCATTAGTCACATGTCTGGATGAGCTGGACTATGCTTTCAATTGTAACATTTTGTCAACTGAGGAAGTACTTCCACTCTGTACTTAAAATGAAGACTCCATACGAAAGAGTAAGTACTAAAGGAGTTTCTACGCTTAAACATTTAGCACTTGCTTCCAAATACCACTTACTTTAAATGCTCCCATGAGTAGAGAATTGTGGCAATTGTCAATCTAGACCAGCAGTGGCAAATGTTGGCCCTGGAGAGCCACAGCCCTACAGTGTTTTGCTTCAACCATAATCAAACACATCTGATCAGCTTGATCAAGCTCAAAAGAGTTACTACAAATCTAAAGGCAGATGAGTTTAAATTAGGGTTGGAATACAATTTGCAGGACTGTGGCTCTCCAGGACCAGAGTTTGTCACCCCTGATCTAGACTGATACAAGTTTATTATATCATTAAAATTTCACACAACTGATGTCAAATTACAAACCTTTAGACCTACAAACAATTTGGTACTACATGGATATTGGCCAAAAAATAAATAAATAAATAAGTCACACTGAAACAAAATGCAACATGTAACCCAAATTAACTATTTTATAAAATCATAAACCCATGTAAAGGTTTATAAGATCCTTTCTAAAACTTGCGTATAGAACATGACAATGACTTCTAACCTAATTACAGATTACTTTTATATAGACTCTTTTGAACGCAAGTATTTGACTTTTTGTAACCATTATTAGGTGAATTTAACACAAAGGTGTTTTTTGTCTTCCCCTTCTCCTGTTCTCCATTACAGGTGACAGTGAAGGCAAAGGTGATTCAACTGCAAAGCCATGGACACAATGTTGTTCACGACAGCACATTTCTCCAGAACACATACTACACAATTGCAGATGAAACGGCAGCAATCGATTTGACCATATGGGGTGACAGCAAAGTTACAACTGACTGCTGGTACGAGATCTCAAATGTTTCCATATGCACCTTCAAAGATAAACTGCTTTTAACTACAACCAAAGACACAAACTCCACTATACTGAGCTGCCAAAATCCCATTCATCCTGTGGAGAACACCACCACCCAAACTGTCAAAGCAGACATAATTGGAGCAACATTACACCTTACTCATATCTGTCCACGGCAACACAAGATCGCCAACATTCCCTTGTCCGCTTCAAGAGTGAATTGGCAAAAATGTGAGACGTTCTACAAGTCCTCTTCAGTCACCACATACACGCATGGAACTATCACCGTCAAAACCACCAAAGGGGTTCAGACCCTGAACATCGAGAACCATAGCATCGAGTCCATTGTAAACATCACACACAACTCCACTACAGACCACATTATAGACACTATACTTGCACTGCTGCCCCCCTGTCAACATATCCATATACAAAAAACAACATAAACATATCACTCCAACAAGACACCCATTCCATACAGACACCGAAAATCACAATCACACAACCTATGGACTCGTCTCAAAGCCTCAATGCAACCGATCTAGAGAACCGAATGGCTGACGACTTCCTCACTTCCACCCCATCTACATCAACAGCAACCACTTCAGCTTCATCAGCCATCATACCACCCACAGATACACCAACAGTATTAAGGTCATTCATATTAAGAATGTGTGTCTACAAGTGACCTAAAGTTTAAGCATTTTAAATCTAATATTTTATTTTGTTGAACTTTCTTCAGAACTAAAACCAGAACCAGTTCCAACCAGAAAAAATCACCCCAATGAAGGAGATTAGCCCACTCAAATACTCAAACGTCTGCTGTGAGCTTCTGCGAGGTGGTGTGCCTCGCTCCTGCTATTCTTTCTTTTTATTAGTAACTTTTCTGTTGCATTTACTATGACATCGGTCATGTCTACTTTAATTTCTCAATTGTTGTGTAACAATAAATGTAATCGCAAACACCACTAATCATTTAGAATAAACATAACTGACCATCTTCACAGTTGTTTTGTAAAACAGTTATATCACCAAAGAAGAAGAAAATAAAACTGATAAAAAAATAAATAATAAGTAAATAAATATAAGTGGATGATTACAGAGTATATTATTTTAAACTTCCAAAAGTCCAAGAGAGGTCCCCATTTGGCTTCAAATTTTTTGTGAGCCAAGCTTACCAAAATGTAATTGTTCCATTTGGATAATATAAAGCATCTCGTTTAAGCATCTTTAAAAACAAGGAGCTTGTGAAGTTTTCCAATTGAGGAGTATTACCTTTTTGGCTGTGATTAAGCCTACCATTAGAGCGTGCTGATGAGTATGCGGGATAGTATCCATAACATCAGAATAGCTAAAAATAGCCAGACTGTGGTCAGGTTGAATGTTAATTCTGTATGTGCTTGAAAACAATTCAAAAATGTTAGACCAAAAATCATAGAGAATAGGGCAAAACCAAAATAAATGTGCCAATGTCCCCTCCGCCATCTTGGACCTATCACACTGAGGAGAAATGGAGGGAAATATTTTGTTCAATCTAGTTTTGGAGTAATGAATGCGATGCATAACTTTGAACTGGATTAATTTATATCTCGAATTTACAGAACAGCTCTTGTTTCTCGACAGGCCTTCTTCCCAGATCTCATCAGACACGTTGTCATTCACGTCAGTAGACCTGGCTATTTTAAGGTTTTTGTAAAAGCATGAACAAAACGAGATACCAAATGTCTACCTTCAGGATTAGAAGATAAAAGTTCATGAATAATATGGTTTTCAGGTTTATTTATAAAATGTGGAATATTTTTCTTAACATAATTTCTAATTTGCAAATAACGGAAAAAGTGAGACTGTGGGAGTACAAATTTATTTTTAAGCTGTAAAAAGGACGCAAATTGATCTTCTATATAGAGATTTCCTATACAGCATAAACCTTTTTTTCTCCATCCTGAAAAAGCTCCATCAATCAGAGAATGCTCAAACGGAGGATTGCATGATATTGGTGTATTGATTGAGACTTTTCGTAGTTTATAACAATTTTTGATCTGATTCAAAATCTTCAAAGAATTTCTCAACACAAAATTAATGCTGCCTAATTTACAGATAGATTTACACTCTGTAAAAAGAGAAGACTCTGAGAGAAGACTCTGGTGCTGACAAAGCCTCTGCACGAACCCATAGAGGAGAAGTCTCAGGTAACGTCATCTAGAAGACCCCTTTGCCTGAAAGTGAGAGCCCTGGCATTTACTGCCCAGTAATAATGATTAAAATTGGGAAGCCCAAGGCCTCCACAATCAGTAGGTTTTTGCAAGTGGGCTTTTGCTATGTGAGGTGTTTTACAGTTTCATACAAATGAAAGAATAACTGAATCAAGTTGCTTAAAAAAGGTTGCAGCCAAATAAATAGGGAGGTTTTGAAAAAGATATAGAAACTTAGGAAGAGTAACCATCTTTATCACATTCACACTGCCAATTAGTGATAAAGGGAGCAGTTTCCAGCTTTCAATGCTTAGTTTAAGTTTATTAATCATGTCCTAAAAATTTTATTTAGGGTTTAGGGTTCTTTGGAATTTTCAGACCGAGATATGTAAAGTGATCATCCACTATTTTAAATGGTATACTGCTTCCGAAAGATATCACTTAAGTTATTCGTTATGGGCATAAATTCACTTTTACTCTAATTTATTGAGTATCCTGAAAATTTACTCAAAGTGTCAATGTAATCTGAAATTTTCAGGACAGAAACCACAGGATCTGCCAGACACAATAAAAGATAATCTGCACATAAACTTATCAGACTTTCAGCATTGCCCAATGAGATACCATGGATATGTGGATGGGTTCTAATTCCTACAGCTAATGCCTCGAGTGCAATGTTAAAAAGTAGAGGTGATAGAGGATCACCTTGTCGGACACCCCCCGGTTCAGTTCAAAAGAGCTGGATCTAATACCATTGGTCAAAACACATGACGACTGATGGAAGTAAACAATTTTGATCCAGTTGATAAATTTGTTGCCAAATCCAAACTGTTTCAAAACCTCAAACATATATGGCCACTCAATCTGATCGAAGGCTTTTTTTGGCTGCAGAATTGTTGGCTAACTGACGATCTGCACATAAAATATTAAGAAGTAGGCGGACATTACAGAATGAAAACCTTCCTGGAATAAACCCAGTTTGGTCAGGATGGATAATCGTTGAGATGTGTTGTGCTAATCTGGAAGCCAGTATTTTAGTAAAACTTTTTGATCAAAATTTAAGAGGGCAATGGGTCTATAATTGGCTGGATCTGTCTCAGGTTTTCCCTTTTTCAGAACTACACAAATATTTGCTTCATACAAAGAGTCAGGAAGTTTTTTTCCTTTGAATTGAATCCTGTAGCATTCTCAGCATATAAGGGTCAAGCCTCCTACTAAAAGTTTTTAAAAATTTGCATCCAAACCCATCCCCAGATTCCCAGATGGAAAAAAGCATGAATTGCCTTAAATAAATCTTCAACTGAGAGTTCAGATTCTAGGTCAGACCTAGAGGATTGCACTAAGTTTTGGAAGACTGTCACGGATCATAAATTTGCCGTCTCTCTCTCTTGTCTGTGTTTGTGTTGATGTGTGTGTGGGTGGAGCCACTGATTACTGGGTGGATCAGCACACCAATCAGGATTGATCAGCACGCCAGCTGCAGATGATTAGCGCGGTCTATTTAAGCTGTGTCCCAAACTTAAGTGCATGGACTCTGAAGTGCGCTTTTGAAGTGCGCATGCGTCACAGTGGCGTGATGAAGGGTGTCCCAAACTGAAGTGTGTGGACTCCGAAGTGCAGATGTGAAGTGCGATTGCGTCACAGCATCACGATTTAAGCTGTCCCAAAGTCAGAATGCGCACTTCTTTTTTTATTTTTATTTTTTTTTTATTTTTACTATAACAAAAAAAAAAAAATACAACTTTACAGAACAAATTGGCATACAATTTACATTCAAAAACATCAATTTTGAAAGGGGCTAAAGTTTATACAAAAGACAAAACAAACAATAAAAAAAAACATTCATTTTTATCTGTATTAATATACAGATTAAGACAGGGGATGAAATTTTTTTATAATAAATTATATTTATCAATTAAATCTAACAGGATTCCAGCTTTTTAAATATTGTCTCAAATTATTCTTAAATACTATAAACCTAGGGGGTGATTTAAAGTATCTACATTTATGAATAAAGTTCTTCGCTAACAAAAGTAAGACATTAATCAACAAACCTTTTTTTGCCATCTTCTTCATAGTTTCCATATTTAATATCTATAAAGGACAGGTTCAGTTTAACCACATTTCTTTCTTTTAACCATAATTGCATTTTGTCCCAGAAGACAGAAGATTTACAAGCAAAAAAAAATATGCTCTGTATCATCTGGAGATGAGTTACAAAATTTACATAATATCATATCAAAATTAAATCTAACCCTTAGAAACTCTCCAGATGGGTAAAAATCATATACAATTTTAAAGTTAGTTTCTTTAATTTTGGGGTGAACTGGAAATTTCAAGTATGAGGTTCTAATATGCTCAAGCAAGCTTTTTGTCAAAGAAAATGTCCAAATTATTTCTTAAAGACCTGTAGAGAAACATAAATTATTTAAGACTTGCCGAATATAAACATTTGTACATTCCTTAATTTTAAATTTAGTTTGCCCTAAGTATAGTGCCCGTAAGATTGGTGTAAATTGACTATATAATAAATAACCTTTCATAATAGTTTTAATTCCAGATGGGATGGCAGAGATTACTGTGAAAAACTGTTTTGGATGGCATGCAAAACCATGTTTAAAAGTAAAAGCATTGTAATCCAACACCTCTCCAGCATCATTAAAGAGATCCTTTAACGACCAAATATTTCTACAAAACCAATACTCATAAAAAACAATGATTTTATTTCTGTGTAGAATATATTTATTATTCCATATCGACGAATTGTGTGGTGTAAAGTTATGAGAGTGTGCTAATTTCCAATATCGTAAAACATGTTGATGAAAAGTAGACAATTTCAGTGGAAGTTTAGAGATTTCGAAATCACACTTAAGTAAGAATTCAATTCCACCCAATTTCTTAAATAATGATGCTGGAATTTTAAATCAAAAATTGTATACAAAAGCTTGCAACCATTTTAACTTCAGCATGCCATTCATCTGTTCAAAATCAATTATGTTTAAACCACCCAGGTCATAAGATTGTAAACTATAGCATTTTTCTCAATAAACTGAGTCTTATTCTTCCAATAAAATTATTACAAGGAAAAAAAAGGTTACCCTTTCGCTAACTGACAATACCAATATTAAATTTTAAAAACCCTTAAATTTTGGGTTCCACTTGATCATAAAATAATAAACGAGCCAACAGTCTGTTGCAAAATAAACAAAAGGGGGGAAAAGGGGAAACACCCTTGTTTTAAACCCCCGGCCAACCCAAAAACCTTTAAGATTACCAAAGGGAAAGAGTATTAAACTATTTATATCCGTAGATCATCCTTATAACTTTTTAAAAACTTGCACCAAACCAAAAAGGGAAGACCAAAAAAAAAGGGGTGTTTCCAAACCATTTAAAAAGCTTTTTTGAAGTCCAAAAAAAAAAAAACCCCATCATTTTTTACCCCACTCACAAACCCCAACAATCCAAAATAAATTTTTATATTATTATAAATGGAACGACCCAAAAAATCCTGATTGGTTTCACAAATTAAAAACCTTTGATTTAAAATTTTTTTAAGGGCTTTTTTGGAAAAAAATTTGAAAATTTTTAAATTCTGTTTTTCCCCCAAAAATTTAAATCAAAACCGCAGGTTATTATTTTCCCAGAGTCTTTATGGGTTTTTGGGTCCCTAACGTAATCACCCTTTTTCCCTGTGGATTAATGGGGCCTTTTTTCGATAGACGGGTAAAAAGCTTTAAATTAGTTTTTTTAAATCATTCCAAAAAATCTATAAAAGTTGGGGTTTTACCCCCCATCGGCCCCGGTGATTTTTTTTAAATTTGGGGTTTTTTCCACGCAAAACCTTTTCCTCAAATTTGCAAATCTTAATAAAAAAATTTTTTAAAAATTCGCAAAATCAATATGGGAATAAACTGTTGTATTCTTTCAAAAAAAAAATTACAATCTTTTTGGAAAAAAAATTGGGGTGAATAAAATTCCTTAAAAAACTTGAATATTTCTTACTTTTTTCTCTAGGGTCAAATTTTCGTTTTGTAAATTATGAATAACAATAGCTTTTTTGGCTTGCCTTTTTTTTTAAAGTCGGGAAACATTTTATACTCTTCTTCCCCCCCTTAAAGCCATCTAGCTTTTTCCTAATAAACGCCCTTTTCCTCCCTTTCAATTAATATTGCCCAAATTTTTGTTTGTAATATAAAATATTATTTTTCTCCTCTTCAAAAAAACCCTTTTTCCCTAAAGTTTTTTTTATTTGTGAAAAAGATTATATTCCCTTCCCTTTTAAATTTTTTCTAACTTTTACTTTTTTTAAGGGGAAATTCTCTGTTTTTTAAAATTTAAAGGGAATATTCCCACCCCATTTACATAGAAAAAGTTTTTTATTTTTTGGTTTTTTTTTATCTTATTAAAAACTTCTTAAACTAAATCGGCTTTAAAATTTTCCCAAATTATCTTTTTTCCCCTTAAAATTTCCCCAAATTTTGGTTTAAATGAGATTCATATAAAATTTGGTCTGTAAGGGGACGGCTGAGATGGAACTTTTTCCTTCACAAAGGATCTTGGTTTTGACACAACCAAAAGCGATTAGTTTTAAATTAAAAAAAATTTGATTCCTCCATGTAAAGGTTTGGGGAAAAGGGATTCAAATGCCCTCCATACATCAACAATTTTAATTTTTTGCCCATACCTTAAAAATCGTGCAGGGGGTTGTTGAGAAGTTTTTGAGGGGGTACGATCAAAAACCCTCCTCTGGTAAAAATTTTTAAAATCGCCCCCCAAAAATAATTTATCATTTTGGTTAAAAACCCTTTAAAACTCACAATAAACAAAACCGGAAACAAGCGCTGTTAGTGCCCATACGGGTTAACCGTATTAATTAAAATTTTTAAAAAGAAAAAAAACCCTTTTTTTTTGGGGTTTAAAAAACGACCCCCAAGGCCCCCCAAAATACATTTTTTTTTTTATTTTTAAAATTTTTTTTTTTTTTTTTTTTGGGGTTTTTTTTTTTTTTTATTTTTTTTTTTTTTTTTTTTTCCCCTTTGGTTTTACCCCAAAATATAACATCTTTCCCAAACGGGAAATGTGTCTCTTGAAGAAAAAAAACTGCGACCCCCCCGTTTTTTTACAAAAATGGGAACTACTTTTTTTTTAAACTACTTTTTGTAACCCCCCTGACTTTAAATTTAAAGTGATCGAAAAGGGTTTTTAAAAAAACATACAAAATCAACACAAAAAAAACCTAAAACAAAATAAAAAAAAAAAACAAAAAGGGGGAAAAATAAACAATTTTTAAAATTTTTTTTTTTGGATGTTTCTAGAAGCCCCCACATACCTCACTCCCCGGTCTCCCCAAAACTAACAACTCAACAGTACACCGAGGGGATAATAAAAGCGGAAATCCCCTAGGAAAACACTATTTGTCTCCCTTCATAAAACCCGGGGGCCAACCCCGGGCGAAAGCTTTTTTCCCCCCTTTTTTCCGGGACTTTTTCATTTGGGGGCCCATAGCGAAATTCCTCCTTTGTAGTTCTTCCCAAATTCTTCTCCTCTTTTTTTGCACACTGAAGAGTTTTTTTGCCCGTTTTCCCCCAATCTCCCTCCCCAAATATTTCCCTTTGGGAAACTGACAATCGTTTGCCCCCTTTTTCCATTTTTTCTTTTTTTTCCCAACGCGATGCCAGAGTCAATGAAAATCCCCCAAACTTTTTAACCAGATGGGGGGCTATCTCCCCGATGAGTCCCCCAAACCCCCCAAAGGGGCTTCGTCAGATTTCTCCTGCGGGCCCGTTTAACGGAGATTCCTCTTCCTTTTTAAACGCCCAAATTTCCACCATTCTTTTCCCCTAAATTGGGGTTTGCAGTTTTTTTTCGTGTCCGATTTCTTTGTTTTTTTTTCGGCTTTTCTCTTTTAAAAGTCTTTTATTTTCCCTCCCTTTAAACTCAACTGCCCCTTCGAAATTTCTGCTATCGTAACACTTTTTTTTCTGCACTGATCCTTAAAACTTCTATTTTACGGCTTGAGTTTAAAACTTTCCCGTGAAGCTGTTTGGCCCCCCCCCCTTTTAACCAAGCCCACTTTGGGAGATCTTTTCCCTTGGGCAGTTTTTAAACCTTTTTCCCTCTCGCTACCTTTCAGGGGTTTAAATTTTAAACATCAAAAACCGTTTTTTCAAATTTCCCTCATTCCCCTTTTTTCCATTTTTGGTGAAGCGGACCCCCCGCTTTACCCTTCATATCTCCCCCGGGTTGGAAAAACAATTTTACGGGCGGTTTCACGTTCTGTCGGACTCTGAAATTAAAAAAAATTTAAAGCGGCTTTTAAGCGTTACATAAAAAAAAACCCGGTGCCTTCCCCTAGAGCAATACAGTAACAAAAAAAAATCAATTTTGCACCAGCCGTGTAAAGGTAAAACGTGCGCCTACCCCCCTTTTTCGCCCGGAAGCCAATTTGTGTGGACCCCGAAGTGCGGAGTAAGTGCACCAGCAAGGGGTTTCCCTGGAAAAGGGGTAGGGGCAAATTTTCCCATAAATTACACTTTTTTTTCCCATGGAAATGGGGGCGCATTTGAATGCTTTCGAATTCGCCCGCCTTGGGCCGCCGCGGTGACCATTCGCATTTAAAAGGGTTGGCCCTTCGATTGCGCTTTCTGACTTTGGGACAGCTTACTCGGGGACGCTTTTACCCCTTCGCACTTCACTTTCCGCACTTCGGAGTCCCCCACTTTTTTTTGGGGACCCCTTCCCCGGCCACTGTGACGAAATTTACATTTCAAAGGCGAAATCCGGTCCTGCATTTAAATTTTTTGGGGACCCAGCTAAAGGGGTGGCAGGGGGGGGCCTTAGCCTTTTGGGGCCGCGCGTCACCGCAAACCTCTCCTGGAAAATCAAAAGGGCCCAAAAAAGGGGGGAAGCTGGTTCCCTGAAGCCACGCCCCCCTACTTGCCGGCAATTCTCAACAGGGGCAATCCCCCTGTCACTCGTCGCCACCCCCTTTAATTATGCAGTTTTTAAAAGGTTTTAATCCCTTAAAAACCCGGATGATTTAAAAAAAAAATTCCCCCCCCTCCTTTTGCCCATAAAGGGGCAAAATTAGCAATTTTAAGGACCAAATCATTTTTTGCACCACCTGAAAAACCGTTTTTTTTCTGTTTGTAAATTTTTGGGCCATTTTAACAGGGGAAATTTCTAGGGGAAACTGACCCCCCCTTTTGAAAAGCCCCTCAAGGGGCCACCGGGGAATTGCATTTTTAAAAGCCACTTCCTTTTTTGGCCCTCACGAAAAGAAGTGGGGGGTTGGGCCGCTGGGGCCGCACCCGAGTTCGTTGCCCCCCCTTCCCCCTTTTCCCCGCGGACTGTGTTCATATTTTTTATAAGGGCCCGAACCCCCTTTTTTTTTTTTTGCGCCCATCAACCCCAGCAGCTTTTTCCCCCCATTGCTTAGTCCCGAGGCGAGCAAAGGGGGAAAATTAAATTGCCCCTGCACTTTTATATTTTTTGTTTTTAAACGGGTTTTTTTGGGGTTTACAAACCCTTCGGTACAAACAGCACTTTTCGTCTGTCTTTTTAAAAGTCTGCAAAAGTTTTAAAGAACGCTGAGGCGAACGAAATGAGATACAGATCTTGTTTGCAGCGCAAACGTCACGCCGTCCCGGGAAATTTAGCGAAACACACACAAAAATGCAATTTTTTATCAAAAAAAACGTCATTTTAGCGGTTTCACTTAAAATATTTGGGACGTTCTTTCACACACATGAAACCCTACCGGAGTTCACTGACCTACCCCAGACCACCCTTTTTAAAAAACGGACCCCCGGGGACGGTTCGTGGGGGGTGCAAACCCCAAATTCAGGAAAACAGCGTTTTTACATCATCCAAACAAAACCCATCGACAAACCAAACGGGCCCGGGGGGCGCACCCAAAATTTCGGGGTGGGAAACACCCTGAGTTTATGGGTTTCGACCAGGGTACTCATGGGATTTTATTTTTATTTAAAGGGTCAAATGTAAAAAATAAGGGTTTTCCCCTTTCGGCCTGAAGTCCAAATTAAACATTAGGGCCTGCTGTCCCTTCCCCCCTGAATGATTTTGGGCTTAAAACCAAAAAGGGCCCTTTTTACCCAATTTTTCTTATTTTAAAAAAAACGTTAACCAAACCCAAATTTTAAAATGACAGATTTGAAACAATCAAACGGTTTTAAATGAATTTTGGGGGGTAACATTTTTAATTTTTACACCTTAAAAACGTTTTTTTTTTTAACCCCCGAGGCCTTTAGCTTTAAAATACCCCCTGATCTTTCCCCTAAGAGCAATGGCCATTTTTTCTTTTAAATTTCCTTGGGTTTTTTGAAAACATCCCGCTCCAGCTATTTTCAAATGTACAAAACCCCCCCGGTTTTTTCCGCTTTTAAAATTTCAACCCGTTGTGTTTACCATAGATTTTTTAAAGTATTTTCTTAAATTTTGAAAACTGTAATTTTTTTGTCTAAGATTTGTAGATAAGTAAAACCCCCCACCTACTACTTTTCCCTCAATTACCTTAAAAAAATTTAAAAAACCAAAAAAACCCAAAAACCTTTAAATTTCCTTTTTTGAAGAGTAGTAACAGTGTACTATTTTTAAATTTTAGGTGACCCCAGGAAGCCGGGCCCTGGGGGTTTCTTGGGCATTGGGGGTCCAAATGTCGGGACCTCACCTTGATGTCCAACTTGGGCTGGGGCCATTTTTTCCAGCTACTAAAAATTTTAAAATTTTAAGTATCTGAAGATGCCTTTTTGGGACCCCTGGAATTTTCAAAAGGGGGGGTCTCATTAATATTGTACCCTTTAGGGCTTGTTTTTCATTTTTTGGGTTTAAAAAAGGAATTTTTGTTTTTTTTTTTGTGAAACCCCCGGGGGAGCACAGGGAGCTTGGGGGAACACCCTCTTCTCCCCCCCTTTTAAAAAACTTGTTTGTTGTTCCCCGGGAAACCCCCGAGGAAACCGGGTTTTTTTTAACAAGCTCTTTTCTGGTCCCAAACAACCCCCTCTACTGTTTTTGGGGAGGACGGGTTTTGGTTAATTCACCCCTTTTTCTTTTCTTCCCCATCGGGACCCTGCAAAAAGCAAGGGCTCACCCAAAGGGTGACCCGGGAACTAACACCTTTTTGGGAAATATTTTAAATTTAGGGGTTTTTTCACAAAATTTTAATACTTTGTTTCAAAAAAAGACCCTGAAAACAGATTCCGCTCCAAACCTAGACTGTGCTGATCAAATTTGTCCCCCCTTTCCCTTTTTTCCAAGCCATATTTTTTTTAAAAAATTCCAAAGAATCAGAATAAGAAATGTAAACAAATGAAAACTTTCCTTTTGTTTTTGGCCTCTTGGCTTTGTCTTTTCCTTGTTTTTGGTCACTTCAGTTTTTTTTTCCCTTTTGCCTGGTTCGCGAGCGCCCCGAAAACCAGAATGACAAAAGGGTCGCCCTGAGCGTGACTATAAAAGGGCGAAAAGGGGACCAACTTCAGCCGAGGGTAGGGGCCCCCACTGAAAAATTATTTTGGTCGACAACAAAACGGGCCCGAGGGTTCGACCTTTCAGCTTGGTGTGTTCCGGTTTTTAAAGATGTCTTTTTTACTTACTTCAAAATCAAACACTTAAAGGGGTCATATGGGGCTGCAAAAAGAACATTATTTTGTGTATTTGGGGGAATGAAATTTGTTTGGGGTTTTAAAGGGTTAAAAAACCATTTTTTCCCATCACATTATTTTTTTTTCTCCTCTATTCCCGGCCTTCTGAAATGCTACATTTTTAAAAAAGCCCCTCGCTCTAAAAAAAGCGAGGTTTTCCTCTGTTTGGGCCACCCTACCATGCTTTTTAAATTCCAAAATCCTAAATCGCATGACGGAAAATTTAAAAAACCCCTTTACAACTGTGATGCTTTTCCCCCCAGCAGGAAAAAAAACCCAAAAAAAAACCCTTACAAACGGGGGCATTTTTTAAACGGGTCACAAAAGGCGGGCGCTAACTTACTGCCCTCTGGGAATTATCGCCTCTAAATCCATGATTTTTATCACTGAGGTAAATATTTTAATTTTATTTTTACAGGGTCCCAAAACTTTTTCCCGGGGGGAACAATTACTGTCTGAATCAGGTTTATACTCCTCCCCAGGGTTTTTCCCAAACCTTTTATGTTTTTTTTTTTCTTCAATAAAAAAAAAAAAAAGGGAAATTTTTTTGTTTTTTGTCAAAAAAGGCAAGGGGAAAAAAAATAAAGGCTTTTTTGCTCACCTTTGTGTCCCTTTATAGGGAAAATTTTTTTTGTAACTTTAAAAGGGGGAAAAAAAAATCAACGGGTTTTGGGGGAAAAACCATAGTGTCATGGATTCACCGGGCCCCTCCCCCACACACCACACTCTCCCACTCAAAAACCTCCCCACACACACTCACACCACCCCCTCACTCCCTCCTCACTCCCATCTCTCTCACTCTCCTCCTCTCTCTTCACACACACCCCACAGCAATTTTCTCTCTCTCTCCTTTTTCCTCCCCTTTCCCTTTTCTTCTCTCTCTCCCCTTCACAAAACACACAAAATCCTCTCACATGATTATTTTTTTGGAATGAAAAATCTGTTTTAAAAAAACCCACAGCATCCAAATTTTCACAAAGGGCCTATTAGTTTAAAACCCCCCAATACAAAAAAACCTAATATCGAAACCCACTTTAAATTTAAGTAGACTAGGGATAAAAGGACATGGGCCCTTCCCAGACTGCGACTGCCTATGATTGCTGACACGGAACAATATCGGCTGTTTGCTTAGAATTTTTTTTACTCATTCCCCAGAAATCTCCCAAGCCTCTACACAAATCTGTGCACATGTCCGCCAAAACCAAAAAAAGAAAAATCATTTGATCCTTTAACCACACACTCCCAAAAAAGGGGGTTAATGACTGATACTTCAACTTTTTTTTCTAAAAAAACCCCAAAAGTCCTGAAAAGTTTTCAAAAAAACGGGCCCATTTCCCCGAATCAAATTTTTCTTAAAAATTTTTCATCGATGACCCCGTGTCGGAGGGGTTTTGGGTTTTCCCTGAGAACACTTCTAAGAAAAAAAAAAAAAAAAGGTTTAATTTTTATCTTTCCCATTTTTAAAAAAAAAAAACCCCTTTTTTAAAAAACATTTTGTTTGTTTTTTTCACTTTGTCCCAAATTTTTTGCGCAGTTCTTGAGCCGTTATGTTTACGATCGTTTCATGACGCGTTTTTAAAAGGGTCCTTTAACGCGGGCAATCCTTTTCATATGTGCGGGGTGGACCCCATTCCCTTATGGGCTGTGTGAAAACAGAAGGGTTAAATGATTTTTTTGGGAACCAAAAAAGATGGTTGTATTTAGTCGGGGTTTTTGCACCCAAGTTTTTATAACAAATTTTAGGATTTCTTCTTTAAGGGCTAAATTTTTGAAATCCCGATTGTGAGATTTGTATATCCCCCGCTCTGCAGCATGCAATTTTCCTAAAGGCCCCGGTTTCCCCAGTAATCGCGCTGTTGTCTTGAAAGTTTTGGGGGATTTCATCCCTTTCACGTCCGGCGTTCAACCTCTACTGGTTCCAGTGTGTGTTAGACCTACACATTTGGATCCAAAATCTCCCCGGGACGATATTCCCCTTCTCCCCCCCAATATGTGCCCATTCCCGCTTATTTTTGTTTTTGCTGAAACAAATCATTCAGAGGGGGCCCAAATCCAACGTTTTTTCCGAATCCCGTGCCCCTGGTATCCAGCTTTCCACTTTTTTTTCTTCCGGAAACCGGGGAACCGGGTTTTCCCCCTCTGCAGCTGGGGGCCCCTTGCTTTGGTTCAATCCACCATTGAGCCCCCTGGGCAATTTTCCAAACCGTGGGGGTCACCCTTTTCAACAATCCAGGGGGCCTTTATTTCTAGTCGTGTAAAAAATCCATTCAATGTTGGGACCCCAGTCCCCCTTTCCGTTTTAAATTCATAAAAATAAACTTCTTTTTGGGTGTTTTGTTTTAAGACTTAACCTTTTTCTTACCAGCTGAAAGGGTCTTTTTTTCAGCTCCGTCAGATATTTTTTAGCAAGGTGGATTTTTGCAAACAATGATAATTTTGGGAAAGGGGCTAAAATTCCAAACGGCCTGGTTTTTCATACGGGTTTGGGTAGGGACACTGCAAAGTCTACCCGCGGGTGTTTTTTTGCAGATCTCAGAAATCGCCCTCCCTTAAAAACCTTTAAATGTTGGTTTTAATTTTTTTTTGGGTGATTTTTACCTGTTCACAACTTTTGGATTATTTTATTTATTACGGGTTTTTTTCCTTCGGAAAAATGAAAGTTTAAAAAGGGTATTTGATGTTCTTTTTTTCCAGGGGAATAAATCCCATAAAAAAAAATTGGGCATTCCCTTTTTATTGCGGGTTTTTAAATTTTTCCTGAATTTTAAATGATCTACTTTGGGAAACAATAAATACACAACAAAGTTTGGGCCCCCCTCGGAATTAATTGTGGCCCCTCGTGTGCCCCCCATTTAAAAAATACTAAATTTCTCCCTGGGCCATATTATAATTATGTTATTGATTTGCTTTTTCCTCGTTGTTTTTTAAATTGCCCTGTTTTTAAATGCTGTTTACTGACTTATTGGGGGAATTTTTTTCGAGTACACTTTTTTTTATTTCATTCTTTTTGTTTTACAACCGGGCCTAAACACTTGTCAGGGGATGCCATGATTTGGCGGCAATCAAAAAATTTTAAGTTCAAAAAGAAAAATTTCCCTTTCATGCTTTCATTCTCAAATTGACAAAACCTAAAGTTCATTTATGTTTAGGTTTTTTCCCCCGCACTTGTGTTTGTTGGGGGATTTTTAAACTTTTAAATCTTGGTTATCTGAACTTTAGAAACTCATTTTTCTTTGATCTGTTGAGAAGAATCTAATAGATGTAAGAGGTTATTCTGTGTCTGTTCCATTTAGATTGTATGGAAACAGCGGGTCTCAATAGGTTTCTTGTTTTGAGTGTCCTTTCTCTGTATGCTGGAAATTCTTGGAGTGCTTTGAATTTAATACACAAATAGGTTCAAAGAAGGACAAGTGCACTTAATCAGCGGAGGTGGTCCATTCAAACTAGCAACTACAGCCCTCACGCGCGGACATGAAGATGGTTGATCAGACCAGTACAGGCCTTTGCTTTGAGTTCATCTGTTTTCATTTGCATAATCGTCCTCGCAAAAGAAGGAGCCTCGCTCGACTCGAAAAATAGAGCCCACCCACGCCATCACGCCTATGCACACATTATTTCTGAAATTAAACAGAGAAAGGCATTTAAACAAAACAAAAGCCATTGTATACTTGTTTTTAATATTTTATAATATGATCTAGTTATGCAAAACCAGCGTGGGGTTTGCTGAACATTAACATGATTGAACAAAAAATGGTGATATGGTTTTTACACAAACAAGTTCAACAAAAGAGAGGCTAATTATTAGGTGACTGACATTTGCGACTATTATTAGAATACTAGAATATTGTCGTTTTTCGTTAAAAATAGTTCGCAATACAAAGGGTGATAACCTGGGTCTCTGCGCTCCAGCATGCTGCAGGAAGGCGTCTCCACACATCGAGACGGAAAAAACTCCTCCGCGGTGTTAGCATGCGTCCGTTCATCAGGAAAGCCAAGGTCTAAACCTCAGAATCGGTAGCAAGTGTAACACATTTTCCTCTTGATGTAGGCCATTTGTATTGATATTGATATGACTATTCTTGATTAAATGCATGCCTTATCTAATAAATTTGTCATTGCCATCCACGCCGGTGCGCTATGAGGAGCGAGCGCGTGACGACGACTAACGGCTGTTTTTGGTACTATGATTGTTGAAAGGAAGTAGCAATTTTAGCCCAATAGGCATGAAGAGAGGTTTCTCTGCAGGATCATCAATGCGTTCTTGCGGTATATTTGTATGGAAACCTGGACACTTAAACACAGATAATGTATGGAAAATAATGGACATTGTGGGCAATCTTGTAGGGTTGTTCTTCATCAGAACATTGCTCCGTTATATAACACAATTGTAATACAAGAAAGGAATTATTAGTGAAACACCGCTGATAGCTCAGAGCAGACAACAAAAGATCACTCATTCCCTGTGAAAACACCCTCCAGATAGTCTTTGTGCATCATATCGTTTAGAAATCTTCCTCACCAAATCAATCTCGAAATCAATCAGTCAGTGTTTCTTGTGTCTCTTGCGTAAACTCAGCGAGAGGAAACAACAGCAGAACGCTCCTGTGCCAATCGTAAGGGATTCTTCTGTCTTCTCCTCGTAATAGGTCAGCGAATCGTTTTTTATTTTACCCCTATATCTATATATATTGTTTTTGTTTGTACCCCTCATTAAAGATAATGTGTCTTTCTCCGTTAATTTATTCAAACCTCATTTGCGAAGCACCAGCATGCCAGAAATATTATTTTTATACCACCCAACTATTAAAGCTCTGTATCATCATGTCTGTATGTTTTCAATGTGAATCATAACCAAAGGGTTTTATTCTAAGTCGTGTTGTGATAAGTTGTAAATGATGAAATCGTAAATACATAGCACGGTTTACCTTTTAAAATCTCTACTCAACATGCTCTGGCAGTGCAGTGACATTATCTCTCCGGAGACTGCATGTTGTATATATGACGGAAATTCCATGATGAATAATACCATGGTGGTTGAATAATTCAAAAATACATATAAAGTGATATATACATAAATTGGATGTAAAAAAACTGGGCTTGTGTGGGTAACTTTGGGTGTGTGTTGTATAATATGTAAGGCCTATTTTCAATATAAAAAGCAACTAGAATGTGTAAATGACAGCAGTGTATAGTAAGAGATCCTGAGCATGAATCTCGTTCACATATGTCTGTGATATTGTGTCTGATGCACTGATCTGAGGCTGCTGATGTGACTGAACAATGTCAGTCAATATTACTTAAGAATTGTTTTATTAAATAACCATATGGTACGAGTCAGGTACATGATATTCCGTTTTGCTCTGCAAATTCCATGTGATTGTCGTGTTTGAATAGCCTTTTAAATGGATGTGGTTTCTATGGATTCAGCTTTATGTGCTCCTGTGATTAAGCTGGCATATTCTTATTGAGTTTATTTATTCCCCAACTGCAGTCTTGTGCCAATGAAAGGGGTATTTTTTCTGAACCACTAGATGTTATAATGTTTAATTGATTATAGGGCTACTCAGTATTTTCCTTTTCTTTATATTAGCTATGTGCGATCCCAAGCATAATTTATGTTTTGTCAAAACATGAAATGTACAGGGTTTAAGAAATAAAGAGAGAGAGATCTGCCATAAAGTTATTTGTCGGTTTGCTTTTAAAAATGAATCTGAAATAATACAGTTGGCTATGTGTAAAGACCTTGAGAACATCATATGCAGATAAATGTATACCTTTCTAGAAGATTATATATGGAAGTATTCATTTAAGAAGGATCCCTGCAGAGAAACCATTAAGAAACAATTTTGGGTAATCCAGGGTAAAGACTGGGTACAATTAATTTCACAATAATATTGTAAATGATAGCATCACTGTACTGTGGTAAATGTGACAGACTAAAACCCAATGTTACTGATTTATTACTGTCACTTTATCTACTGAGAAACAGATACCAATGTGATTTTTTATTTTTTTGGACATAATAGAGAGAAAAACATCCTGGTCGTCATACAGCTTCATTGATTCATCATCATCATCATCATCTTGTCAGATCTGAGGGAACTATAACTCACTACTTGATTTCTCATTTGATATCTTTTACCTCTTAATCACTTGATTCTGGTTTTTCACAGTTTTGTGTCAAACAGCATTAGGCTTAGAGCTAATCATGAATCTGGCCAACCAAAGAAATAAACAGCAAAAGGCTGAGTCTTGGCTAGAGTTTGGTCTGCTAGAAAAATAAAATAATCAGCTGAGATCTGGGTTGCCTCCCCGTTTGCTACTTCACTACGCCCTAAATGAATGTACTCTTTTGTGAAGAACAGTGGTGCACAGTTTAGTGTGTAGTAGAAGAGTACGCAAGGCTTTGCGACAAAACTATCACATCATAATTTGCGTCTTTAACGGAAGCGCTCTGTAGCATATAGTTACACACAACCCCTGTCCCTGTAAACTGGGCCTGATCCCATCATCTTCCCTCACAGTTACATTCCTCCGAATTTCTTTTCCTAGCGCGTACGGGAGAGAAAAGAAGTAACATGAATCGAAACACTGATTATTAGTTGCTCAGACATATCCTTCGTTGGCTCCTGCCGTTGCGTCTTCACGTCCATAATGCCTCAACCTGATCAATAATGAAGTTTCAGTGTCCCTACACACGAAAACCAAGAGCTGCATTTCTGCTCAGACGTCACGTTTAAATAATATGAATGCCAGGTGAATATTTGGACATGTTGTCTGCGTCACGTCAAGCACTCAATCAAGTCAAAAACGATTGGGTCACATGTGAGACCTGCTATAAAGCAAATAAAGAGGAACACTGCATAGTGCGCTTACACAATCAGCAGCTGTGTTTCCTCTCTCTCTCTCGTCTGTCTGTCTGTGTGTGTGTGTGCTCATTTACAGAGTGAAATGGCAGAAGCCAGTATTTCATGGATCCGGACAGGACCAGCTCAGCTGTTCAGATGTGTGTCTGGATCTGATGAAGGGATCCAGTGACCATTTCCTGTGGACACACCTTCTGTATGAGATGCATCTCAGGATGCTGGGACGAGGAGGACTGCGAAGAGAATCTACAGCTGCCCCCCTCAGTGCAGACAGACCTTCAGTTCAAGACCAGATTTGTGTAAAATATGTGGCGTTTGCCAAAAATTGTGGAGAAACTGAAGAAGACGAGGCTCCAAGCTGCTGGATCTGGAGATGTTCAGTGCGACTCCTGCTCCTGAAATTAAACAGAGAGCAGTGAAACCTCCTGTCTGGAGTTGGTCGTATCTGTTTCTGTCAAATTCATCTTGAACACGCACAAGAATCTCTTCAGAGGTCAAAAACACAATCTGATGGACACAACTGAACGCCTCGCAGGAGGCTGATCTGGGCCTCAGCATGATGAACTACTGGGACATGTACTATGCTGTACTGACCAGAGCCTGTATCTGTATGTGTTTTGGTGGGAGGAACACAACAATCACGTCACTGTATCAGCTGCAGCGGCGCAGACAGAGAAACAGGTGAAGTCCTGCTCTATACTGACAGTTAATGCTGTTTCTCTCCTCATTCTTGTGTGATTCTCCTCTCAATCAGAGAAAACTGATGTAATCGGTGCTTTGAGAGAAATAGAGAAAAGGTCTTACCAACCCCAACCTTTTAATGCGTAGTGTGGATTTAATCAGAATTTTGTGTTCTGCAGCGTCATCTGGAGAAGAAGCAGAGAGAGATTATCCAGCAGAAAGAGAAAGAGCTTCAGGAGCTGAGAACGTCTGTGGCGTCTCATAAGGTGAGTTTGGAGAAGAAGAGGTCTGAGACAGCTCCAGTGCTGGAGCTCTTTGTGATCGTGATGTGTGTTTTATACCAGCGCTCTGCACAGTGGACAAGCCACAGTGGGAGGACAGTGAGGGGTCTTCACTCAACTCCATCCGCTCCGTTGAGAAATGTCACTCTGAGGTGAAGCAGCTAATCAGAGATCAGGAAAGAGCTGTAATGAATCAAGCTGAAGAGCAGTGGAGAGACTGAAGGAGATGATGAGCATTCAGAAAACACCGGATCATGTTCATTTCCTCCAGGTAACAGATCTCCTCAAACACTGAAGCTTTAACAAGCTTGTGTGATTACAGAGAGTTTGTGTGTTTGTCCTTTGTGTAGCGTGTAGAGTGTGCCATCTGTCTTTCAGTGTCTTTCTGGATCTACAGAAGGCTTCACTGTCAGTTCCTCAAAAGACTTTGATGATGTAGTGAACTTAGTCCTCTCAGCTCAGAGACAACCTGCAGTTCTGCAAAGAAGAGAAGCGCGCAGAGATAACTAAACCAGATCAACAGAATCTTTCTCATGAATCAGTTTAGCAGCTTTCATTAAATATAAGGTAGTTTAAAGTTGTAGTTTTATTTCATTTTCTTTTAATGTGAGATTCAGATGTTTTGGTGTCTGTAGTGAAAAGCTCCCGCTCCTGAATATCACACCAGAAAGTGTTCCTACAGTGTAAGTTACTGTGAGTAATTAACACATACTGTATGTGACATACTGTCTCATGGACATGAGTTTGTTTTACATGAAGATAATAATAGTTGCATTCTGTAACAATAAAAAACCGCATCAGTGATGTCACTTTACAGTATTGGAAAAACAAATTGGGACTTTCAATAAGTTTTTGTGCGTACAGATATTTTGCAACAGCATTTTGAATTCTTTTGTGCTGTGTCGTGTTGTAGTGTCGGTGATTTTTATCTATATTCGTGTTCTTGTGCTACAGGAAACATGCATCATATACAGTAGTTAGGCACAGATACGGGAGATATTTGTGAACAGTTATGTGCGCATGTCATTCAGATGGAGAATGAATTTATTTTAACAAATGCTATTCATTTTGATAGAACATATGTGGGATTGAAATGAAAATTTTAGGTTTTCATATTTCACACTTCTAACACACGTATCTTATTTTAACCAGTTACAAGTAACTGTAAAAGGTTTCAGCCTTAGCAGACAGACGAAACAAATAAAACAGTGACACATCACTATGTTCACAGGAGGTAAATACTGCTACCTGTTAAATCATTAGTTTATACTTTATTTTTCACACAGTATTGAACATAGACTTGAATGAAATTCTTCTTTATTTCGTTATGAAGGTTTCAATTGATGATTTTACCAATTAGAGATTTTACCAGTCCAACTTTATAAATTATAAAATAAAAGCTAATGTGTTATATTAATGATGAAGAAACGATGCACATTACCTTCATCAGATTACCGTCTGTTGATCTGGGATCCAAACTCAGTGAATAATAGGCTTTGTCTGTCATGAATCAATAGATTAGGAGTGTTTGTGGATCACAGCACAGCGTCTCAGACACAATGATATCCAGACCACATTCACTCAGCTGCTCTGAGCTGTGTTTGAGGAAAAAAAAACACTCAGAGCTGAACTGTGTCGTCTAACCCAGTTAATCATACACAGATTCTGCTCAGTATCTTGTTTTATCACACGATGAATCAGTAACGGTAAGATGTGTGTATGGGACTTAATGTTTTCACTTTTAATAAATGTTTACTAATCACAGATGTATTAAGATGTATTAATGTGGCATAAGAGTTGTAAATGAATGATAAAAAATGTGTGAAATGTAGTCTTTTTATTGAAATTTGATGTAACTTGTTTGACTGTCAAACGTGTCGCAATAAAACATACAGTGGCAAGAATACATTTGTGCATTTAATTCTTTAATTCCTTACATTTATAGTTCTTTTCTGGACACTCAAAGCACTTTACATAGAAATCTCCTCAACCACCAGCCCTTTGAAAATATCTTCTGCACTGATTCATCTTAAAATGTGGTCAGACCTTCATTTAACTTCCAGTTCTAGACAAACACTAAATGACTGAACTACTAACACAAACAGCTGTACGAACAGTTGAGACTAACAGAACACAGCTGAACTGAATCTCTTAATGAAGGTAACCATGGCAACTAAGGAGCTACGGGAAAAGAACAAAGGGAAATGGCATGGAAGACAATGAAACTAAAAACTGAACCTAAACCAGAGACCAGACTTAAAACTAAAACAATATCAAAAAAAAAAAAAAAAAACACAGTGAATATGACAATAATATATTTAATACAACATACAACATTTCTGCTCAAATTTTAACCCACTTGAAATGAAAAGCAATGCTGCAGTAAAAGTCTCTGCAGGGAACCACTTAAATGAATACTTCCATATATAATCTTCTAGAAATGTATACATTTATTATGTGTATGATGTTCTCAGTTCTTTACACATAGCCAACTGTATTATTTCAGACTCATGTTTAAAAGCAAACAAACAAACAACTAACTTTATAGCAGATCTCTCTCTCTCTCTCTCTCTCTCGCACATAGCTAAATATGAAAGAAAGGAAAAATACTGAGTAGCCTATAATCAATTAACAGTTAAACATATAGTTAGTTCAGAAAAAATACCCCTTTCATTGCACAAGACTGCATTTGGGGAATATATAAACTCAATTAAGAAATATACAGCTGAAATCACAGGAGCATCATAAAGCTCCAATCCATGAAAACACCTTGAAATCCACATCCATTTGAAGGCTACTTCAACCCAACAATCAAATGAATTGCATAGCAAAAGGAAATATCATACGTGACTCGTACAATATGTGATTTAATCAAAACAATCTGAAGTAATATGACCTGACATTGTACACAGTCACAGCAGCATCTCAGATCAGTACATCAGACACAAGATCACAGACAGATGTGACGAGATTCACGCTCAGGAGCTCTTACTAATAAACTGATGTCATTTACATTCTGTTGCTTTTATATGAAAAGAGGTCTACATATGATGAACAAGACACCCAAAGTACCCACAAAGACCTGGGGTGTATTCCAGAAAGCAGGGTTAACTTACCGTGAACTAAACCCTGAACTCTCGGTTGAGTAACCCCAAACCACTTGCTTACTCGAGGTATGTGGTTCCAAAAAAGCGCGTCCGGGAGTAAGTTCATTCAACTCAGAGTATGCTCCTGGTTAAGACTCAAGACATTCTCAGCAGAGCGACGAATTGACGAGTCACTATGGAAACGGACACTAAGAAAAAAGTGCGCCAAACTGTTCCTTTCTTCTTCTTTTGTTCATTAGTTGTTTACATGCTTAGTGGCATATCGCCACCTAATTGATGGCTGTGCAATCATTTTTAATTTTTTCCATTCAATCTTTAATCCCTGAGAAGAATGTGAATTATATTGTTTGTTTTATGCTAATTATATATTAAGTCATATCAGATATGTATTTTGATTTAGAGATTTAGAGAATATAGAAAATGCCACTCCATGTGTGAGAGATAATATAACATGTAACAAAATAAAATAACCATATATAACTTAAACATTACCTTGTCATAGTGTTTTATAATGTATACAGATAACTCTTATATATATGCCAATAAAAAAAATAATCATATTAGAATAATATATTACCTTATTTATTACTTATATTAGCGCTTCCTCATTAACATATCAAATATAGGCTATATATATAATAAGCTATATTACATATTGTAATATTATATAATGTTGTGCGCTATCTGTCACGCCCACTGAAGGCTCGCTGAAGTGAACTAACCCTGCAACATAACCTGCTCCGGAGCAGGGTAAGTTATCGCTTACCCGGGTATGTCACATAACCTGCTTTCTGGAATAAGTTAGCCCCCCCAAATTACCAATTTATAACACATAACCATCAACATGCAATACGTGAGCACAGGCAGGAAATACACACCAGTTTTACATCCATTTTATTTATTATTACTTTATAGGTATTTTTTGAAATACAGTAGGGTGAATACTGGTAAAGTGGGACAGTTAAGCTTAATAATTTATATCTTTACATGGATATGTGTTTTTTTACTAAAAATCAACACTGAGCTCATCAGTAGCAAGTATGTGATAAAAAAAAAAAAAATTCTGTGGCTATGACATCACTTCCGGGGTGTGGCACATCATATTTAACAACCTTGCAGTGAACTGTGATGGTAAGTAAAATGACATAGCATTCTGAGGTAAATAATGTTAAGGTTATAAAAATAAAACCACTCATGGGATCATTTGTAATTGTTACATATTTTGTTATAGGATGTAATGGTGAATCAGAATTTTTTTAAAATCACATTCATATAATCTTCTTGGGGTTTTTTTATGCGATTTTGATACTGTCCCAGTTTGCCAATAGCATATTGTTAAAATTGGGACAGGGTATTCACTGGCAAAATGGGACAGCCATTCAAGTCATTCTAATGGAGGAATTGAGTTACCTTTTTATATGTCCCTCATACATGGTTAGTAGCTAGATATTTCAAACAAAGACTGACTAAAACTACGCCAGCTCTCACGCATTCACCGTGCAGACACACGCAATTACACTTTTCACACGCTCTCACGCCACAATCCATTTTCTCACGCACAGTAAAAACCGCAAAGCAAAGAGGACACGGAGACCGACAGACAACACAGAGCGGGTTACTTATGATATAAAAAAAATCTCAGCTCTCAGATTCTTTCACTTTTATTACGAATGTTCAAACAATAAATACCGTTTTGATGCGCTTGTAAATGTGCTGACAGATCCCTATAGCGCCACGTGACCC